>NC_092333.1:614152500-614452500 GCF_046630445.1 Rutidosis leptorrhynchoides | reverse complement strand
CGATATTCCTTACTACAGGTGATTTTATACATCCACCAATTTGTCAAAACGTAAATGAATGAGTATGAGGTTTGCCTGGCCACCCCAACGTATAGAGCTACGTTCAGTGTTGTAAAACCCGGCTGAGTTCTCGGAGAGATCTTAGTTTAGATCACCAGCCGAGTTCTGGGTGCCCAACTCGGTCAATTACCCAGTCAACGGCCGACTTTCTTGGCCAACTAGGTCAAAACTCAAAGATTCAGTCAAAAACTTGACAAATTGGTTAAAGTCTATTAGAATTTATATTTATATTATAACTAACATATATAATTATATTAAAAACTAACAGTCAACGCAAGTCAACATCAGAGTTTTCCTCGAGTTGCCAAGAACTCCCCAAAATTTTCCAACCTAAGGCCTCTCGTGAGGATATCATGACAAGAAGTCGACAACCCACCTTATTGATGGTTCCACCAATTAGTCAAACATTTGATTAAACTATATGTTAAGTCAACGTTGCAATCTTCACGAGTCAAACTAAATACCTTACATTAGATCAATACACATTAAAAGTTCCCAAATATTTGAGTTCTCGCACTATGTTATAGAGTAGATAAGAAATGTACAACTTTTAACATCCTCCCTTTACAAAAAAAAAAAAAAAAAAAAAAAAAAAAAAAAAAAAGGCACCTTCAACGTCACTCAAACAAAATATATACATACATACTGGTAATAAAATAAGAAAATGAGCATACCTTGACGGGATATTAACAGGCTCCCATGTTGTGCTGTTAAACCTTTTAACATGCAGCTTCAAGATATTATTTAGTCCTCTGCATTCACCACAATGATATTGCATTTTGAGAAGAACATCACTAAAATTCAACCCTATATGTGGCTTGAGACATTTAGGCCTCTAACTATGACTGCCACAAGTCACCCAAAATGTACTTTTAGTGCATTAAAACCTCTTAAATTATTAATTGGTGAATAAACACACATGTGCGCACACATGTAACTGTACTTGCCGCAAATGATTTATGAGACATATACTTGACACACACTCATGATCTATAAACTTTATGCAGAGTAAGGTTAACCCATGGTTGTAGAAATCCTGATTAATACCTTTTTAGAAGCAGACCGATTAGATATTCCAAAACTCTCTAATTAATCGGTCAATGCTGGTCCATGATGGTAAATGGGTCAGAATCGGATTTAGTTGGTCAAAGTCAAAGTTTGTAAAAGTCACACGGAGTTGGGGTTTCTCTGCCAGAATAAACCTTTTGGAAACATTTTAAAGTTGAATATGAATTTAAATTAGAATTTTGGAGTATCTTGGTCAATTGAACGATTATGTTTATTTATGTTTATGTGTACGATTTTCATCTATATTTACACATACAATTTTGACGTTTATTATTTACATGTATAAAAATTCAATCCGATTAATCCCCAATTTGGCCGATTAATCCCTACAAGGTTCAAAACGACTAATCCTCGATTAACGATTTTTACAACCTTAATTAAACCATACCAAAAGTTACACAAGGGTCTGAAAGAAGTCTTACAAACCAATTTCTTTCAGGTAGATGTTACTATTAGTTTGTGACCACATTTTTCGTTCATAAGAGACAAGTTATTTAAACTTAGACAAAAGAACCTATGATATGTGCAAATTCAAATATGCTATGTATTCATAGATTTACATGACACTTTCAATTACTATAAACCATACCTCAAACCTGGAGCAGCTATACAAGGCGTAAAAAACCATCCTTGTTTGCAACTATAACTTGAGTAAATTATCTGCATTACATATTTTGTCCGTATGGATCATCAACCCCCAGAAATAATCAAAACGATTAACTTCCTAATATATACGCCAAATCACATCTGAAGGTGGCAAAATGTGCACATTGAGCAGAATGGGTAGTTGTCAAAACATGAATTTTTGGAATAGGTTGGGTTGCAGGGGCGAAACTATTTGGGGGCAGGGTGGGGCGCCTGCCCCCAGTTGATTTGCAATTTTCAGTGTAAAAATTTTGGGTTTTTCGATTTTGCCCCCAGTGCATTATTTTGCCCCGAAACCTTCAAATTTTGCCCAAATTTCTCCAACTTTTGCCCCAAAACCTTCAAATTTTGCTCAAAAACCTTCAGATTTTGTCCAAAAACCTCCAAAATTTGCCTAGAAACCTCAATTTTGTGCCCCAAAACCTCCATATTTTGCCTAAAAAAATTGCTACGGTTTTAAAAAAAAAAATTTGCCCCCGGTGGAAAAAATTCCTAGTTCCGCCACTGTTGGGTTGACCAGAAACACTTTTTATACAGAGATTTTAGATTCGTGATAAATAATTAGTATATCAAATATACTTTACATAAACTACATAAACAACGATAATATTAATTTGACAAGTTTCTTTTAAAATTACTTTTCTTTTTTTACACGTCTGAATTGTTAGAGATAAAACGTAACACGAATTGGCCCATTCACAAATAAATGCGCCGAAATTGCGACCACCACTTATAGTTACTTAAGAAAAAGCTCATAATAAGAAGATATTATAGTATCCAATGAAAATATTACAAAAAGCAGAATAAAGATTCGACCTTGTTTGAGATAGGACCTTGTGCAAGGTAAGGTTTCTCATTTCGTAAATGATGAAAGCCATAAGCGACTTGTGCATCCATTCCTAACAGTAAAAAAAATTATATATAAATCACATAGAAAAAAAGATAAACACATGCACTTTCTTGTATATACATATGCATACAAAGTATTATAATGTCAGCATAAATAAGATCAAACTTCAACTATTGTAGCTGTCTTTTTTATACACATTATCTAAACAACATACCTATGCTGAAGTAATTATAGTAGACTCCTTGGTAGCAAGTAACTTTTTCAGGCAAACCTTCTTTTTTTAAATCCTGCAAGTGCATAAATCCTCAATTATTACAATGCAACTAACATTGACCTATAAAAGTCAAATACATTGACTACATATTCTTAACTATGACTTCATTTCTAACCTGATCATAAACAAGTTCTTCTGTTTGTTTCAACGAATACGGAACGTCCAACTCTGGGCCCGCTGGCATTGTTATTACAAGATTCCAACTGTACATAATAACAAAAAATTCTTCTTACAAAGAAACAACAAAGGTTCCCAAATTGTAATTATGGAGATGGCAAATTGTGTATAAGTTGAGAAAAACGAGGACACCTATCGAGGCGGCAAGTTGGGGCATGAATAGCCTTATCAAGAGTCTTTTTTATAGACGCTTTCCAGTTGAACGGAAATGAACCACCCTAAAAAAAAGTTTAACCGTTTGTCAAGAACCCAACGGGCCCACTCGTATCAGTTAACCGAAAGTAGATAATCCTTATTAAAATTACCCAACCAAAGCTCCTGGACAAGTCGTTTCCTGTACCAAGCGGTACAACTGCAGTTGGTGGAACCGGGTCCCGGCCCTGTTTATGAAGCTCTCCTAGGCACCCGAGGACCCATCCAACGGTTCCATCACCACCTGCAACCTATCAAATAACAATCCAAAACCTTAAACTTTGTACTAAAAACAAAAGTACTATACCATCAACACTGATCATTAAGTAACACGTACCACAATCCTCAACCTTTCGCGAGTTTCTTTCGCACAACTATCACCAAGACTAGCAAACTTCTCAAGGCAACCCAACCCATATTGAACAAACTCATGAGGCTTCACAGTCAAAAGGTCAATCACCTAAAACCAAAACAAAATTAATTAAATTTTTATTTTTTTGAATAAAAAATCATCTTTTATAGCACATTCTGCTGTAAAGAATAAAACTTTAAGATAGACATTATCTAGTTAATGCAAGTAAACATTAACTAGTTAATAAACCAATCTATCCCCCTCAAATTATATAAGTACAAATTAAGTTACCTAGTGAGCACCAATAATTAATATTTATCAATTAACAAACTTTATATGCATTTTATATTATCAGATTCCTCTTAGTTATTAACATAAAAAGGAAATTCAGAAAAAACCCTAAGAACCGAAGAAAATCTTATTAGTAATAATTTCTAAAAAGTACTGTAATTAAAATTAAAAAAAAAAAGAATTTTTATAACCTGTTCTTCGCCCATTAAATCTTGCAACCTAGCTTTAAGTTCAGGCCCATATCTTCCACCACTTTTCGAATTAATAAACACCACAACCGGCGATACAGGGGCACTGACCGGCGGTTTATCATGACCGGCGGTGGTGAAATCGTAATGACGTTTTCCGGCATCGATGTCTTTAGATGCAATTGAATCTTTAATAGCAAGACGTAAGTATTCGGGTATGGTAATCTTGTAACGTAAATCTTCTTTACGGATCTGAATACCAGATAAAGATGACCAACTTTTGATTGATTCAATCACTGATGATCTCACGGCTACTTTTTTCAACTCCGGTTCCGGCCCAGATGATATTGATTCCATTATTCAACACCAAGTTTATTTGTTTTTTGTTGTTACGTGTGGAACACCTAAATTGAAATTGACTTTGGTTTATTCTTACAGAATGAAAGAAAGAAAGAAAGAAACATATGCGTTATGTAAAGTTTTGCGTGTGTTTGTGTGGTTTTTGTATTATTATTCCGGCGGAGGGTGCAAGTTGAAAATATTTCGATTCCCCTTATGTTTGAAGTAAAGTTAAATTTACAACCTTTTTAAAAAGTGTGATTATTTATTTAACGAATCATATACATTATATTCTACTTAGCGGCTAATATTATATTTTTATAATAAATATCTAAATCTAAATCTAAATCTAAATGTACAGTATATTTATAGCTTAATGATAACTTTATGAATTTCAAAAATTAATAGTAGCAATTATCGAACAGTGCTAAAATATATGGATTTACACAAACTAGTATTATTCGAATAGAAGTGTTGATGCATGTTTGAAAATTTTAATAACAGCGCCTTTCAGAAATAAAGATTTTAATACCTTTAAGATTTCGTTAATATTGTCTAGAACATAATTGATCTCTAATATTTAATTTAAGTTGAAAAAGATAGATTATGTTATTTGTAACTAGAATGTGATAATTAAGGATTAAAACATTGATCTCTGTTAAATATTGCATGTTATCAGTTAGTAAAACACTACAATGATCGTCATTAAATATACTTATGTTCTCATTTTGAATACTATGTTGGTTTAGTTTTCCCATATCGTTTGGGGGTAAAGGGAATGAGCGTTTTACTTAGCCGTGCCCTTGAATCGGTTTCAAGGTTTTCTTCAGGGCAGCGATGGAGGCGGGGTTATTATCGCTGCATCGGCATAGTCGAAACGGAAGATGATCGCAACGGGTGTTTTAGTCCCCTCAGATGATCTCAATCACTGTTAAAAAAAAAAAAAATCTTTGTGTTATGTATTTATTACTTATTATAAATATAAGTAAGTGTCTCAAGAAAACAATCATAACTAGTACAGTATCTTGATGATTTAAATAAGAAATACATTATTCTTTAAATATATACATTAACAAATTTCACCTCACGTAAACATAACATATATAATTTGTTAATAAAACATAAAAAAAAAAAAAAAAAAACGTGCTATTTGATTCTTTTTGGTAAATAAGTTGTTAATTTTTAAGCGTTATAATCAAAATTCAATATTTTAAATAGAGATTGTAACAAAATTACAATGAAAAAAAAAACGAATGAAGTTTTTAGTTTGGTAAAGTTGCCGAAATAAATTATAAATTAAAACAATAAATAACATACAAAAATTACAAACATTTAAATTACGGTATGAAAGTATTAACAGTCATCCGACTTTTAGGGGCTGCGATTGATGGATTTCCGATTTCCATAAGATACATATTTTTTCACTACAGTATTTGAATTTTCATTGGAAACAAAATATTACGGTATGTAACTAGTGGGGTTTCATTGTAAGCCTATAAATCTTAAGGGTGAATAAAGAAACTTTGTTCACAATTAATCTGGAAAGTAAGGTGCCAAATGGACCAGTTTGTCATAGTTCCACATACACAGGGTATTTATTACACATCTTTCTTTATTTTTTCCGAAAACAGATCATATCATATATCATATCACATTAATCATTAATCATTAATCATAAATTAGATTGGTACACGCTCCCTTATTCTGCAACAAATAAAATAATATTCCAATACAATTAATAATTTAGTTAAAATTATTAATGCTAATAATTTAACAAAAATAATACAATACAAATATAGCTCCAAATGAAGAACAATAAAAGTGGGGGCGATGCGCTAAAGCTAGTATTGTAAATCTCCTTATTTATCTCCGAGATTTCTTCGAGATCTCGTTTTCAGAAGTCAACTCGAGATGAGATGTCCATCTCCCGAGATTTTTCGGTCAACGGTGTCAAACTTGAATAAAGCCACAATTTCTCGAATTTTGTTGCTCATTTCTAGGATTTTTCTCGTAAAATCTCGTAAAAATGTATATAAATATACATATTTATCTATATTTATAAATTCACACTAAAAAAACTAAAAAAGTCAACGTCCGAGATCTCTCCGAGATTTCTCTAAAATGCGGAAATCTCCTCAAAAATGTCTAAATGAGATCTCCCGGAGACCCTAGTTCTTCAACCTTGGTTAAGGCCATGAAACAGAGATTGCTACCTCACACGAGAGTGTTGAGAAACCCACATATAAATAGAAACACCTAATACAAAATATATCAATAATGAGTAGTAATAATTACCGTAGGTTGTTGCAATAAATCTGTTTACAAAAATACATAATTTCGTTATATATATATATATATATATATATATATATATATATATATATATATATATATATATATATATATATTAAAAATTGTTTCTATGTTTATACGAGTAATTCATATACATATATAGTATAAATAAATTTTTAAAAGAATAAATTTAAAAAGTAAAAATTAAAGAGTAAAGATTTGAAAAGGAGATGATCGTAAAAAATAATTAATAATGGAGGGTAAAAAGAAATAACTCAATATATTTTGTTGAAAAAATGAAGGGAAAAAAAAAGGATAAGAAGAAGTGAAAAATGAAAATTATAAATTTTGTTCATGAAATGAAAAAAAAAAAAAAAAAAAAAAAAAAAATAGAAAGACAAATTTGAAGACTAAAACAAGCTTTCTTAAAAAAAAAAGACGGGGAGGAAAAATCTCCACCCATATGCCGGATAAAACCTCTCATCAACCACCTGATCTAGATTGGAAATTATTACTATTGTTTTCATTTTACAGTCATACTAGTTAAAGACCCGCGATTTCGCGGTTTTATGAAATGTTGATATTTTAAGACAATCTTCAATTATGATAACACAAATAAACAATAAAGTATTCTAAAAGTTCAAATGTGTAGAAATACAAATAAAAAATCTTTTCAAAATAAAGTAACGGACTTAAATTCGAAAGTAGTAGTCATCAACGGTTCCTATATGAGGTTCAATGTATAAAATTACAGGTGGTGATAATGTAATTTTTTGATGTTGTTCTCAATTCTGCGATTCGTTTGCCATATATTCGTTAATGTCATTAATCTCTATAGGTGAACATGAATAGTGTGAATAATGTCAAAGCTTATTGTCTTGCAATGAGTATCTTTTGAATCTCCGACAAAGACTTTTCACGTACTTGATTAGCATGTAAATATCAGTACATTATATTTAATTAAAAATTGCCACAGCGCTACATTGTAAAACGACAACTTTTGACACCTATTAAAACTCAAAATGACAAAACTGACATCCAACACTCATTATATGGTAAAGGTTCAGGAGCTTTATATGACTTCCAACTTAAAAAAAAAAAACTTTATTGTTAAAATGTTCATGAGCCTGTAGTCATTAATCATAGACTATAGGCGATTGTATAGTTTGATTTTGTGCTTTTAAATTTAACTCACTGAATATAAACCAAAGTCGAAAGTGTCTCATATCAATGAAGTAAATTGGTCAAATACTCTGACATGTAGGATGATCTACAAACTATAGATTTCTCTAAAGTATTACTCCTTTGATGCTAAGAAGGGCTCAAAATTTGCATCGATTTGAATACCCCCTGGCCCTTGCTATTATGGGTGTTCACGGTCATGTTTGGTCCGATTTTGACTAACTCTCAAACCAAATCGGCATCCACGTTTTCAAAATATATCAAACCATATCACACCGAGTAAGTTAACTTGCTAGATGGTATGGTTTGGTTTGGAGCGGTCTGGTTTTACCGTTTTCACGGTTTAGAGTTTTATTTGTTTACTTTTTTATATTGCCATTTGAAGAGGTTAGACGTTGTGCTAAAATTGAAACACTTGTGTAGAGCAAACACATAGACAATAGAATGAAATAGTGATAAACAACAAATGACCACCTATACAAATTTTTATCTTTGTTGACAACTAACAATCTCATCTTGTAATAAAACTACACGAGTATTTAGCAATTTCACATCATTTGAGACACATGTAAATTTAGAGCTAAAATGAAAATGAGTCAAACATGCTGAAGTTGCTTAAACCACCCATTTTAACACATATATTAAAAATGAAACATGGATAACCTGAACAGAACTAACAACTACATGTTTCGAACTTGTCTAATTTTCTTTACAATATGCTAAGATTTTTTACTATAAAACTCGTTACCTCTTAACCAACCAAGCCAATTTGATACCTCTATCATTTCCCACACATGTCAAAGTATAACATGTTACACATTCTCACCAAATTACTTAGAACCCTTTTTGCCACCTTTAAATTACATAAAACCCATTTTGCCATCTCTAAATTAATTAGAACAATGTAGCAAAATACATAATTTTTGGAAGATGATGATAGATTAAAGAATAGCTTCAAATGATTCATGCTTCAACAGAACAGAATTCAAAATAAAAATAATCATGGTCAATATATAAAAATAAACATACGTCAGGTTTCATACAGTATTCTAAAGGAAATCTGTGACGATCGCTCCAAATCCATATGGACGAATACGTCATTCATCGATTTCATAGCGAGGTATTTGACCTCTATATGATACGTTTTATAAACATTGCATTCTTTTAAAAAGGTATACCATAAATGAATACTTAAATCCAAGGTTTTCAACATCTGATGATTTTTACATATAGACAATCACCGTAAATAATGGTTTACAATAATAAATCTGTTGACAATGCAGTCAAAATAGATATATGGTGATGATTTTGTGAATGCAACGTTTCCTTGAAAAATATGTCATGTAAGACTCCATGCACATAGCTTGCCTAACATATAAGCAAACAGCGGAAGACTTGTAACGACCCGTCAAAATCGCTATTGACGCGGCACGTTAATCATTGATTCCACAATGAGGTTTTGACCTCTATATGATACGTTTTGATAAAATATTGCATTCATTAAAATAAGTAACTTTCTAAACATAGAAAGTTATAAACATGTGGGCAAGTGCTTAGGTATAAGCAAAACCCCGAAATACATAAGTCTTTAATTTACAGGTTGACATCACAGTCCAATTATTTATTACACAACGCAGTTTTATTTTGAATGCAATAAACTTTGTACAAAGCATGAGAGACTCCATGCAGGCAACAAGCACATCACAGCGGAAGCATTCTAAGAACCTGAGAATAAAACATGCTAAAAAGTCAACACGAATGTTGGTGAGTTATAGGTTTAATTGCTCGAGTCATAAACATATATAAAGATAGACCACAAGATTTCATCAAAAGTTAATAGATTCTACGTAACAGAGCACCCTGGCAACTAAACTTAACGATATAGTGATAATTACCCCATTCGTTTTAATACACGCAAACCAACGTGTCTTAAACTCAAATAACATACGTCCGTTAAAAGGCTAGCGCTCTAGCTCAGACGGGGATGTCAAGCCCTATGGATCCATATACAATTATTCGCGCCCACCAGTCCATATCATATGTACTGGCAGCTACTAGTTACCAAAGCTAAGGGATTTTCGGTTTAACTCAGTGTAGAATTTAGTATGTACTTGTGTCTTATCGCGTTTAAAATAAATTGCATGTATTCTCAGCCCAAAAATATTTAAAGTATTTAAAAAGGGAGACTATAACTCACAGTTCAATATTGTTATTCAATATTGTAGGGAAATAGCGTAGACGTAATGATGGTAGACGACTGTATGGTTGGCCTTGGATTCTAGAACAATACCCCGAACAATACCCAATATTACCTTAGCTTGAAACGGTTTGAAACCCGAATTAAAATACCCTCGTAAATACCTTATTATTATTAAACTTAAATTATAATATTAAAATTATAAATATCTTATCGTTTACAGAAGGAAGAAAAGAAATTGGGGTGAGTAACTCGTCGAACAAACTGGCGTATTTATAATACTTTTTCATTTACTGTAGCTCATGCGATCGCATGAGTTTTCAGTGTTTTTGCCATGCGATCGCATGGCGTTTTGTTTCTAGTTCGTCGACATCAAATAGCGCTACTGTAGCAATTCACTGTAGCAAAGTCAATTTTACTGTAGCAATTCACTGTAGCAAAGTCAATTTTACTGTAGCACTGTAGCAAAGTACGATTTCACTGTAGCAAATAGTGTTTTACTGTAGGAAAGTCGTTTTTACTTGTACATATACATATATACATACATATAATTGTTCATGAATCGTCGAGAGTAGTCAAAGGTAATTGTATATATGAACAGTTCTAAAATTTTGAGACTCAATCTAACAGACTTTGTTTAACGTGCCAAAATAATAAATCGTATAGAGAATTGGTTTAAATTAGTCGAAATTTTCCGGGTCATCACAGTACCTCCCCGTTAAAGAAAATTTCGTCCCGAAATTTTTGAGTAGTACCTGTTTCATGAGCGATATCAGTGAACAAATGTGGATACTTTTGCTTCATTTAATCTTCACATTCCCAAGTAAACTCGGGTCCTCGTCTTGCGTTCCAACGAACTCTAACTATCGGTATTTTGCTTTGTTTTAATTGTTTGACCTCACGGTCCATGATTTCAACAGGTTCTTCGACAAAATGGAGTTTATCATTAATTCGTATTTCGTCAAGAGGAATTACGACATCCTCTTCAGCTAAACATTTCTTCAAATTTGACACGTGAAATGTGTCGTGAACACTACTAAGTTCTTGCGGTAGCTTTAATCGATAAGCAACTGCTCCAATTCTTTCGGTGATTTCAAAGGGTCCTACGTACCTAGGACTTAGCTTTCCTCGTTTACCGAATCGTACAACGCCTTTCCAGGGTGACACTTTCAACATGACTTTGTCGCCCACTTGAAATTCTAGCGGTTTTCTTCTTACATCAGCATAACTCTTTTGGCGACTCATGGCCGTTTTCAATCGCTGTTGTATTTGAATGATCTTTTCGGTGGTTTCGTGAATAATTTCTGGTCCAGTAATTTACTGTAGCACTGTAGCAAAGTACGATTTCACTGTAGCAAATAGTGTTTTACTGTAGGAAAGTCGTTTTTACTTGTACATATACATATATACATACATATAATTGTTCATGAATCGTCGAGAGTAGTCAAAGGTAATTGTATATATGAACAGTTCTAAAATTTTGAGACTCAATCTAACAGACTTTGTTTAACGTGCCAAAATAATAAATCGTATAGAGAATTGGTTTAAATTAGTCGAAATTTTCCGGGTCATCACAAGACTTCTAGGAAACCTGAGAATAAACATGCTAACAAGTGTCAACACAAAGGTTGGTGAGTTCATAGTTTTAATATATCGCATAATCTGTATATAAAGGTGGACCCCAAGATTTCAGTTGTTTCATCCAAAAACGTTTATCAAATTATTCTACAAGATTTAGCACCCTGGTAACTAAGCTTTAACGTCTATATAATAAGTACCCCTATTTTAACATACATGCAACCAACATGTACAATACACACAATCCAACGTATATTAAACTCAAATAGCATACGTCTGTTTTATAGTTCAGGCTAGGGTTTCTATACCTGGAACAGACGGGGATGTCAAGCCCTATGGATCCATATACCTCTATTCGCGCCCATCGGTTCTTATAACTGACAGTTACTAGTTACCAAAGCTAAGGGCTTTTCGGTTCAAACTCGGTGTAGAATTTAGTATGTACTTGTGTCCATTGCGTTTAAAATAAATTGAATGTATTCTCAGCCCAAAAATATATTGCAAAAGCAATTACAAAGGGATCAATGAAACTCACCTTAGCAGCATATAAAGTCGTTCACCAAAATATGACCGAAACTCGGATTACCAAATAACCATAGATCTCAACCTAGAGAACATATGTTGGTCAATAAATGTCTATCAAGCTAGGTCAGGTCATAGTGTATCACAATCCTAATGCTCGAGATCGACATACAAAAGTTATCCAAAGTCGTTTTAAAAAGTCAATTTTGACAATAGTTCAACAAAACGAGATGTGCCTTATATAAGGATTCATTTACTCGGCTGGTAATATTCAAAAATCCAATTTATCAATCTTACAAACAAGTTGTTTAAATATTAATTGTAGATTCAAAAGCAATTCCAATTAACGTCAATCATAATTCAGTTGACCATATCTTTTAATTCGTTCATCGAAATTACGCGATTTCTAAATGAAAAGTTATTGATTTTTCGCCAGCTTTCCAAAAACATGCATATCATATACCTTTTATCAGTAATATATGTATTTAATTCGTGATTCATCATAACTATCTAACGACGAAATTTAGCATACAAGCATGCATAAACATATATACTCGAGCACTATACATGTATACACTATTAATATATAAAAGATAAGATATGAATGCTCACGTATCAATATTGTGATTCAATATTGCAGAAAAGTACGTAGACGCAACAGAGATGATAAACACTAGGTTTGACTTGCAAACAATACCCACGAATATTACCCATAACCTCCATAGCTATAACCCATAATTTCCTTAGCTCTATCCCGTTCGAAAAGCTTCTTTTGAAGTGACACGCTCATGACCTCGTCGTAGTATTTTATGTATAATATTAATTAATTAATTAATAATAATAATAATAATAATAATAATAATAATAATAATAATAATAATAATAATAATAATAATAATAATAATAATAATAATAATAATAATAATAATAATAATAATAATATATAAAGAGAGCAGAGGGATGTGAGGATATGTGTGTGTGTAATCGAGCAAAAACGAATTCAATTTATAGACATTTCTTGAAATCTGACCCCATGCGATCACATGGGTTTTATGCCTATTTCCCATGCGATCGCATGGCTCCAAAATCTATCTCACAATTTTTTTGTTGTTTTGCTTGTCGACATAATTAAATATAATATATATAATTTAAATTAATTAATTATATAATATATTATATTCTCTTGTCTAGTTGACTTGTAATTTTTGTTCCGATAAGTCGTACGTCGTCACTCAACTTATGTCCCGATTCTGGTTTTTCGAACGTCCTTTCGTACACTGAGAAAACTGGCACTTTACCTTTCGTGACTCGTACATTTATCAAAATATAGACTTAACTATCCATAAACTATATCACTCAAAATATAACTTATACATTCGAGTGTTTTGGTCATTTACTTCTATAAATCATCGACTCGTTATCTATCAGAGTATATTTAATAATATTGTTTTAAATCAAAACGTTTAATAACCAAGTTAATATTCATAAACACGTTTTAAATACACATCGCAAGTTATTCATACAATTACAATTCCAACTTATCATATATATTCAAATAGATATTTCAACCAATAAGTTTTATGCACAGTATCATACAATTAATACTTTGTTACGCTTTCAAGTTATAGTGTATATATGTATCTTTTTACATAAAATTGTTCGCGAATCGTCGAGAACAGTCGATGGGTAATTGAATAGTTCAAAAATTTTGAGATTCAGTTTTACAGACTTTGCTTATCGTGTCGGAAACATTAAATCATATCGAGAATTTGTTTCAAAATAAGTCGAAATTTTTCCGGGTCATCACAGTACCTACCCGTTAAAGAAATTTTGTTCCGAAATTTGAGTGAGGTCGTCATGGCTAACAATAAAAATATTTTCATGACGAATATGAGTTGATAAATAGAATTTTATCACCTTTGAATAATATGGATAAAATAATCCGATTACTCGAAGCGTATGAGAGAAGTTATCGTAATAGAGTGAAATGGAGAATAGAGATTTGTTTTAACTCATGACGTAGTAACGATTGATTTCCAAAATTTAAGGAATAGAAAATCTTCATAATCTAAATAAGATTTGATTCTTCGAAAATTAAGGAGATTAAGATCTTCTTTAATTAAATGCGTAATCTGCCTCGATTGCTATGTCTGATATTTCACTATAAATTGACCTCTTCCGTTTCATTTAGTTTCACCACTCCTATAAGCTTCTTTCTTATTTCATACTTCCTAATAGATTGTGAAAATGCTTAATTCAGTTCTGATTCTTGATATTTTCTTGGCTATCGTATCCTTCATTCTTCTTTTTCATCTGCCACCAGAGGAGGTTATTTTCTTCTACTATTACCTAGGGGTTATAGTGTTTTTCATTCTTCCGTGTCTTTATATTGCTATACGCATTGATATACACGGTTTGTAATTTTGGGGGTTTTATCGGGCTTTTTATTCTCCATTATATTTCGGAGCTTCATGCTTTTGTTTTCTCTTCTCGACCTTAAGTCAAGCGGACAATGGTCCAGAATTCGTAGTTATGCATTTCGGAATGAACATAGTCAATGTTCTAAGAAAGAAATTGTAATGGCACGATCTTGATTTGTCAAATTACCAGAATATCCGAAAAAGACCGAATCATCAAGAAAAATATTTTCTTGATATATTTAGAGGTTAAATAGAATGAAAGAGTTATGTAACATGGTTCATGATGAGGGTATGATCCGTGAATCTTTATCACGTTCCATTAGAAACTCAGCATGACTTACTGTAATATAATCACGTTGATCAAGTGTCATTATATTATACTAACTCATGCTTCAATTCCCAACACTACTTCAAAAACATCCATTTTTCGAAATTTTCAGGATTTAGAAACTAAAATAGTTTCTTTTATGATGTAATACAGATAGCGCAAAGAGATAAATGATTTCAGATAAGAATAGTTGTGAAAATACCTTCAGGAATATCGAAGATATTTATAATGAAAGATACGATGATATCTTAGAATTTCTAATATTGAAGGATGATGAAGAAGATTTGTCCGTAAAGGTTTAGAGTCAGGAGCAAGGTATTCGTTAATGACTTCAGCAGACACTGAATCATTTGGATTCTTTGAAGGCATGTTTAGTCTTTGTGATTTGTCAACAGCCTCTTTCATGGTCTGCTCAATCTGTTTTCCAGTTCCAAACCTTCTCTTTTTCTGAGCTTTGCCAACACACTATTCTTTATCATCAAACTTTTGGCTGTTAAGGTCGTTTACAGTTTTTGCTGCTTCATCAGCATTTTTCCAAAATTCGGAGAACTAGTTTCGCAGTTTGGGGTATTTTTCATAAACTTCACATTTGAAGTATGTAAGTCTATAAGATAGACATTATATGTATATATATAACTGTTGGCGTAGAATTGCTGCGAAATTCAAAATACTGATTGCTAATTCCTGGTAGTTGGTATGGCAATTACCGTTACAAGATGTGTATGAGTACATGATAGGGTTTCAATGAATAATTATAATGGTTTTTCGGAGAGACTTAAACCAATGAGTAATGAAGTTGCTGGTAAGTTTACTGCTAATGTGGTGGAACATGAAAGGTTCCCCGGTAACAAGAACGTATATGTCAAAGTTACAATAAGGCTAATCTGAAAAGTCGAAGTTGACTGGTTGGAAGTGTGATAAAACTGGATACTTTGAAAAGGGATTGCAAGATTATTTTCGGTAATAACAATGCTAAAGGATCTTGCACAGTTTTGAAGTCAAGGTATAGCTTTGAAAGATGTAGAGATCTAAGAATGATGTCACTTGTTAAATCTTGACTTGGATTCTGTTCTGTCAGAATATATAATTGAATTTGTATGAAAAAGATTGTATATCGCTGTGAGCATAGTTAATAATTTTTGAATCAAAGTTGAAAAATGTACAGTGTAACATATTAATTGTGAACTTATATACTTCCCGAATATTACCTACCCGTTAAAGATTTCAAAAGTAATATTTTGTACAAAATAATTTTCATTACAATCTTTATGAAAATATATGTATGAATATTTTCTTCAGATGTAATACAGATTTAATGAGTTAATATCATACTAAGCTCATTTAATTTTCGGCTGGATTAGAAATGAATAATCTTTAAAACATTAAAGATTTCATAATCTTCGTGGAGTATTTTACTAATGTAATCAATACTTCGTTATTCAGTTTTATTGGTATTTCCTCAGTGAATCATGTTGGTGCTTATGGAACTCTTGCTAACTTCACAAGGTACGAATGATGTTTTCTGGAAAGTTTCAAGTACATCGAAAATGAAAGTGTTAAAATCAATCATGTATTTGAATAATACACTTGATTTATTATGAAATGGAATCTATTAAGTCGAAGCAGAGATTATAATTAACGATTGTTAAGTCATTAACGAAGGATGTATAGCATATTAGTAACATGAACTAACCGAGTAGTACCTACCAGTTATGATTCACATGTAATAGCTTAGTACGAAAAGATTTATTTTGATTTCAAATTTCACATATATATATATAAAATATACATATAATTTCTTCAGGGGAATTGAGTTAATACTTCATAACTCGTTGATACAATATATGCGTTGTTGATTTGTGATGATGTTGGTGATTATGGAACTGGTGGAAATCGTTATGTTATAGATGCTGCTAGTGCTGACGATGCTGATAGTACTGATGTGCTGGTGATGCTGACGGTATTATTGATGCTGCTTGTATAACAAGTCTAGCTTGTAAATCGCGCACTATTCCTGTCAGGGTTTCACTTTATTATTTCTATCCGCCCACTACTAATTTACAATATATAAACTCTAAAACTTTTAGAAACTACATATTCTCTGCAGAATATTTCTTCGATGAAGTTATGAATCAATACTTCATCGTTTGTTGTTGTTGATATTCATTGGTATCTATAGGGCGTATGACGTTGATGCTCGTGGGACAGATTGTGAAGTTGAGGTTTGCGGTGCGGTTATTGTTGGTGGTGGTAATGGTATTGTTGGTGTTGTTGTCGGTGGTACTGTTGATGCCGGTGATGCTGCTGGTGCTTGTAACCTTTGCACCATATTCTCCAAAGCCACTGCCTGAGCGTGAAGCTCGTTGACTTCTTCTATTACACCGGGATGATTGTTGGTTCGGACGAGCGGATGAATAAGATTCAGAATTTAAGATAGTATATTATCGTGACGAGATACTCTGGAAATGAGAGAGAAAATGGTGTCTCGAACAGGTTCGCCGGTAAGTGCTTCGGGTTCTTCGCCAAGAGGGGAATGTGATGGATGGAAGGGATCACCTTCTTCTTGTCTCCAATGATTAAGTAGGCTATGAACCCATCCCCAATTCATCCAGAATAGGAGATGGATGATTGGTTGATCCATTCCGGTTACACTGTCTTCGGAATTCAGGTGAATATCCATATCGGAATAGCTGTCAGAGTTTAAGGAATTTGAACTAGATACGGGATCCATCTTGTATAATTAGGGAGATAATTTTTGATATGAATTAGATTATAGAATTTAGTTTAGTATTCTTCAATACATAATTTATATATGTATATATAATACCAAATTCCATAAATCACGGAGAAATTTTCGGAAGATGTCAGGAAAAGTTTACAGTAACAGATACGCTAAGATATGAATTTTTGTCTATACACTATTTATGTAATAAATGCAGGAAAACGTGTCTAGACTTAAGAATGATAAGCATGTAATTTCCGACAAGAAATGATAAGCGAAACTTTTAACATGCAGACACGGTCGAAGTCCAGACTTACTAATGCATCTTAACAACTATCAGTTAGACACACTCATGCAAGACCTGGTTCGCTAGGACCAACGCTCTGATACCAACTGTGACGATCGCTCCAAATCCATGTGGACGAATACGTCATTCATCAATTTCATAGCGAGGTATTTGACCTCTATATGATACGTTTTATAAACATTGCATTCTTTTAAAAAGGTATACCATAAATGAATACTTAAATCCAAGGTTTTCGACATCTGATGATTTCTACATATAGACAATCACCGTAAATAATGGTTTACAACAATAATTCTGTTGACAATGCAGTCAAAATAGATACATGGTGATGATTTTGTGAATGCAACGTTTCCTTGAAAAATATGTCATGTAAGACTCCATGCACATAGCTTGTCTAACATATAAGCAAACAGCGAAAGACTTCTACGAACCTGAGAATAAACATGCTAACAAGTGTCAACACAAAGGTTGGTGAGTTCATAGTTTTAATGTATCGCATAATCTGTATATAAAGGTGGACCACAAGATTTCAGTTGTTTCATCCAGAAACGTTTATCAAAGTATTCTACAAGATATAGCCATGGTGTTCTATACAAACATTTTGACTCAAGTCAAAATCCAGCATTCAATATATAATAATATATTATATAACAACCAACATGTAAACAGCACAACACATGTTAATTAAGTAACGCAAGTTGATACAAGTACCGCAAAACACCATACAGTAACGTAAATAGAACACTTGTGCAAAAAGTAACATCACAAAGTTTCCATTCATTAATAATAAGTTTCATACATCATGATAGATTCGTACAATACATAAGTGAAATATGAAACTACAACTAGATTACATCATGAAATCTAATACAAAAGGTCCTACAGTGAAGGTGGGTGTAGGATGTCTAAAACCTGAGCCAACTGCTCCTCGAGCTCAGTAACCCGAGCTCGGAGGATTCCCACATCCCTTGTCAATTCCTCGACAGTGGGAGATGGTGGGGCAGGTGGTGCTGGTGGTGCGGGTGGTGCCGGTGGTGCAGACCGCACGAAACGGAGTGCAGACGTTCCGGCTCCAGAAATAGTCAGTACGTAATTTAACACCCCGTCAAAAATCTCTTTAACGGAATGTTAACTCTGGTCCCAGTGCTTGGCTTGACTTCTACGTAACAGCAATATTCTATAGCGGAAGCAATTAATACCTGAGAATAAAACACGCAAAACGGATCAACAACAATGTTGAGTGAATCTACAGGTTTTAGGTAAACAATACAGTATGTTTAAGAAATACATTTCAAAAACGGTTATTAGTGGAAGACCACCAAGGTTCAATGTTAAAAGTTAGACAACTCCGTGTCCCATTTCAAAAGTTTGTTGACACTACCATGTCAAGTTTCAATCATTTGTAGACAATACTATGTCAAGTTTCAAATATTCGTAGACAATACCATGTCAAGTTTTATCTCATTTGTTCGTAAACTACAGTTTTAAATAACGTTGTATAGCATCTGAAAAACAGTTATCAGAAATATAGTTTAGTTTCCTTGACCACGAGATTTTACAAGTACAACTCCAAGTTGCGAAACGTTTGCATAATCTATGAGCACCTGAATACTAGCAATGACCTGAGTATAGAATCCACTATACCCGCCTTTACCTCATAAAAATTGTTATACACTTGTATGAATGTATTATGTTCAAAGTAAATGCACCACAGTTTTTATAGCGGGTGAGGTTGTCAACCTAACGGATCCGTCCATCTAAATTGTGCCTACACCGATGGTATTTACAGTATTCAAGCTAGAGGCTTTGTGTACAAACTCAATATGCAGATATAGTACTCGTGTCAATACAAAAAGCATTTGATAATGTAAGTATAACAGCGTGTATTCTCATCCCTGAAAACATGTAAAAAGCGGGACTGTAGACTCACCTTTGAATAAAGCTCGGATTGAAAAGTGGACAATTTACTTGTACGGTTTATAGCCGAGTAATGCAACCTAAGTATATGTATTTAGGTTGGTCAATAAATATGTCTTAAACAAGTGTGGTTTCATAGTATAAGTTGTCTTATTGCTCGAATCGACGCGTTTCAAAGTAGAAGTCAACATACAGTCAACTAATTCATGCAAGTCAAACAAAGTCAACCGAAGTCAAACCGAAAGTCAAACTTGGTCAAAGTAGTCAAGTAAAGTCAACATCAGTAGGTTCATGTCAAATGTTGGTCAACATATCAAACCTAGGTCAAACAACACGTTTTAGATCATAATTGGTCTATTTCACAATTTCAGTTTATCGTTGTGCACAAAGTTCATGTACATGTAGTAAACTTAGCATATTATCTCATAGTACAAAATTCAAGTAAACATGGAAAACTCCAGATCATAAGTATACTCAAAATTGATTCCAAAAAGTCCAGCCAGGGTCTCATACTATAATTAAAAGTCAGGAATCAGAAGGGGTACATTTGGGGTTCACCAAGTCAGTTTCTGACCGCGCACTGATTTGGTTTTAGCTATAACCGGAGTTAGGAACATGTAATCGATACAAGACCAGTGGCCATAGTTCACAAACAAGTTAAACTAACACATATCAAAAATCGAGCAATTTTGGTTTAGCCAATTTGTACAGTTTATTCATGCAAATTGAACATTCAGTTTTTCAGCTCAAATCAGAATTTACATAAAGTATGGCCCTATTTTGCCCAATGTATAAGGTTTCAGAGATTGACATAAACTAACAATAAGTCACATATCATGTTAAAATTCATATTCCAAAAGCTTACATGCTCATTCAATAAACACAATCCACAGAGTATAAAAGAGAGAGCAATTTACAGATTCGATTCTAGTTTCGCTAGTCACATTCGCACGCGATTAGCCGAAGATCTAGATACAATTAGCCTATGATATCTACATGAAAGATGAAGTACTTTTTGTGTAGATTTCAAATATGCAAATCTTTAATCACATAAGCTAACACATTTTATCATACAAGGTCGTTTTCATGCAAGTGCTGTATAAAACTACTTTTACACTAATTCAAGCATATCTCGGGTTTTACATAAGCAAACGACATGATATCCTAGTGTAAACTGAGTATTTTTAAATTACCTATCCAATGGTATAAATTTCTCAATCCAATACGTGGTCTATCAAACCCAGATTTCTGATCAATCACAAAAACACAACGTTAATTTCAATTGGTCATAACTTGATCATCCGGAAACGAAATCAAGTGATTCCAAAGCCTAAAGTTAATAGTTTTTCGAAAGCTAATCATCTAAAGATGTTATAAGATCAGATCAAAAGTCAACTCTTATCAGATCCTAGAGAATAAAATTCGTTTTTCATGTAAACAACATCAATTGATCAAATTAAAGACACCAATCAACAATAACGCGTATACACCTGAGCAATTGACAACATAAACTATGAAACATCAATAAAATCATATTTTTAATAATTTGGATTTGAGAGATTTTACCACTAATCAAACAATTACTTGTATCTACGCGTAGAGAAGAACGAGAGGAACACGAATTCAAAAGTGATTTAACGATCAAGCAATTGTGTGATGTTTAATTTGGGATTGAAGATGATGATGATATGATGAAGATGGGGCTGAATGAGAGGGAAAAAAAAAGGAACATGTTCTCTTATTATTTAGAATTTAAGGGAATGTAGTTAGTTGCCTAAAAACCAAAAGTCAACAAACATGTGCCTAAACTAATAGTCAACATGCATTGGCTACTCATGGGACCAAGGATGATGAGGTATGAGGTCATGGCCATGTGGCCTCGGGCTCGAGTCTCGGGCTCGTTTTGTGTAAAAGCTCGTTCGCGCGTGGTTCGTTTCGAGTGCCATTAATCGTACCGAATCTCCGGAACGTTAACTAGTCGTTGAAACAAAATCACCGTGTTTAATTCATTAAGTAAATAATAAATTAAATTTCTTTCATAAGTTCAATAATTATTAAGAATAATTATTCTATCGTTTTTCTGAGTTCCGTTAACTGAAAAGTTTTCTAGGCGATTAACTTTAATCGTATCGTTTCTAGTTTAATTCGTCAACCGAATTAAGTTCACTAATTAATATAACATATTAATTCAAGTAATCAACTAAGGATTAAGTACGCATTTAATTACTTTAAATACGAAAAAGTTTCACGTAGCCACTGTTAACTATTCTGGAAAAAAAAAATTGGCGTATGAAAATTGTATGATTTAACTAACGATCGTCAAGTATTTAACGAAAGTTTTTACGGAAAAACTCGGGTTGTTACACGTAACGGGGTGCTGTAACACCCTAGGCAAATCCCACATCGCCCACAGACATGAGTGATCATGGGATTATAAGGTAATACTCACGCTTAAATGACATAACGCGTTTTGGGATCACAGGCAGAGCAGATGTGTGAGTACGTTGCAGTTAAGCGTGCTCGGGCGAGAGCACTACCAGGATGGGTGACCTCCTGGGAAAGTGCTTCTCGTGTGTGGTCGCCAAGAAAAAGCCGTGCGCCTGCGGGCAAAGCGGACAATATTGTGGTCATGTTAAGCTGGGGTGTTACAGAATGGTATCAGAGCCACTCATGTGATGTTGGGGGTGGTGGGGCAAACCTCATCGAGGACGATGAGTCCCTGAGGGGGGGTGAATGTAACACCCTAGGCAAATCCCACATCGCCCACAGACATGAGTGATCATGGGATTATAAGGTAATACTCACGCTTAAATGACACAACGCGTTTTGGGATCACAGGCAGAGCAGATGTGTGAGTACGTTGCAGTTAAGCGTGCTCGGGCGAGAGCACTACCAGGATGGGTGACCTCCTGGGAAAGTGCTTCTCGTGTGTGGTCGCCAACAAAAAGCCGTGCGCCTGCGTACAAAGCGGACAATATTGTGGTCATGTTAAGCTGGGGTGTTACAGGTGCCTTACGCACTTGTGGGTCGGCAGGGTACGGCACAAGCCGCTTACGAGCAGTAACCCTACGACGTCGACCAAACGCGTCAGTGAAGGCTCGTCCTCCGTTGATCCCCGGAATGATGGTACCGTCGAAGCGATACCGCTTCTTCGGCGGGGTGGAGGGTGGCTGAATAGGTAAATCAGCGGGGTCCTCGTCGTCACTGGAGTCTGATGAAGAATCATCTGATGAAGAATCAGCGGATGATGAGTCATCCGAATCATGTGGTGGTGGCACGGGTGGCTGAACTGGCAGTCCGAAGGCGGCCAACATCTCTCTGTGTCTGTCTGGCGGAATCGGCACTAAACGTCCATTAGCAGCGCGTCGGCACGGCATGCGCATATGGTTACGGAATGGCCCTTCCCCGAACTCCGCGGGAATCACAACACCACCGATGCGGGGCTGTGGCTCCGAGGGTCCGGGAGCAGACGGAGCTGGAATCTCCGTAGGGTCCACGTGTCCGTCAATAGTAGCCACTGGTGCCGGCGCACTACTACTAGCTCCGGAAGACGAAGCGCCGGGGTCACTGGTGCGTATCGGGATCGGTGTGTCGGCAGCAGCAGCAGGTGGGGTGGCTGACGAGTCTAAACTGCCCAAAACGATAGCAGGTGGTACATCCGACATCTGAACAAGGAAAAATAAATTTTCCATGTCAGTAAGTCATAAAGCAAGCACGTATTAGGCCAACAGTTTAAATTATGTATAACAATAAGTAGCATGGCAATAATAACGAATCGTACGGAAGTAGCATGCAATCGAAAGCAAGTAATATCATACGGTAGTGAAATCAGGTAGTAGCGTATGGCATATAGCAGAAAAAGTAAGCAGCAGCATGCAGTAAGTTCAGCGGAAACAAGTAAACTAGCAAGTTGTAGATTAGTCCGATTAGTGAATCATACTCGGGTCGGTCTTAGACTCACTAATGCATCCTAATTCCCTACAACCAATGCTCTAATACCAAATGTGATGCCCCGTACAAAACCATCGTGTACGAATCTGTAACAACCCAACCCGTTAACCAACCAATAACGCGGATAAAATAATTTTTTTTTTTTGCTGAAACAGCATATGGCGCGGCGCGCCATATGGCCGCGCGGCGTGCCAAAGTGGCCTGTCCAAAAAGTCATGAAATGCAAAAATGTTTGACCACTTCCCGACGTATTTAGACAAAACGCTTTTAACCATACATTAATATATGTAGAACTAACATGTTCCATTAATAAAATTATGTTTACGAAGCGGGGCCCACATCGACCCAAATTACCCTTTAAGTATCAAAATACAATTTTCGACCATAAGACTTTTAATACAAAACAAAGCCGAGCATGGCGATTGGGGATACGCTACCCAATCCTAATAAATCCAAAAGCAAGCCTTCTACGCAAACTATGCAAGTCCTCTAATCCTCGCGCTTACCCGAGCCACCATCCGCATGCAATCTATAAAAAGAGTCAACAACGAGAGGGTAAGCTAACGCTTAGTGAATGATAATATACTACATACATATATATGTATAAAATGAATACGCCACACAAATATCAAATACCGCATACCGAACAACCAAGCATAAAGGCAAGCTAGTCTAGGCGTACCGTACAAACACTAAGCACGAGCTAAGATACAACAACGAAATATAAGTTCACCAATGACGATGTGAACAACGCCAAATAGCTACACCCGGAGGGTTAGCTACAACACAACAATACATTAATATACGTATACAATATATATATAACAACGCGTAAAAACTCCCAAGGTTAACCATAACGCTATGGTGCTACCGGCTCGTGGTTCACACCATACGCAATTGAGTCATACTCTTTTATAGTGCTACCGGCTCGTGGTTCACACTCGATGATACCGGCTCGTGGTTCACATCAATTATTTTATAGTGCTACCGGCTCGTGGTTCACACTCGATGCTACCGGCTCGTGGTTCACATCTTAGTTTATAGTGCTACCGGCTCGTGGTTCACACTCGATGCTACCGGCTCGTGGTTCACATCTTAGTTTATAGTGCTACCGGCTCGTGGTTCACACTCGATCACACACATGTTATGGCACTACCGGCTCGATGGTTCATACCATAACACCCACAAATAAATACGTCATATACACATACGTATAATTATTCCACTCACAATACTACCCTTCGCCATTGGGGTTATATCTAAGTCCGCATCACAATATTAACCCTTCGCCATTGGGGTTATATCAACCACATCACAACCACGTGTGATAATGTACACGCGAACGCGTACTTCGTCAAAGGTGGCTAACTAAAACGCACAACCGTGCCAATTGGACCTATACACAAGTCCATCAAATCCACCTATATGTGAAGTGAGCTCTATAACCAAGAAACACTTCACCCCGACCCGCACCCATCCTACACATACATATGCACATAGGATATTAACACTCACCTTGAAGTCTTGAAGAATGCTTCCAAGTAATCTGCAACTCGTCAATGGAAAGTACCTATTCCATTATCACAAATTCAACAACACACTTAGATTGGATTTACAAACCAACCCAATTTGACACTTAGTGCAAATTCGACCCAAATGCACTTCCAAGTACAAACCGCGCCCAAAATTAACCAATAATCACTAACACAAGTGAAAATGGTCTTAATACGCTAATTAAACCCGATCATAGGTGTTAAACACCTATCTTGCCCAAAAAGACACTTAAACCCTAATTTGACCCATAAGAAGTCAATATCACGCCATTAGCAAGTTTTGACACCAAAACATATTTAACTCGGTTCTATGCTTCAACTTAATCCATTTTAAGTTTATAAACCTTATTAAATCGACAATTGGGTCATAACCGTCACCAAACCCTAATTTTGACCCATAGTCAAAATTAGTCAACCAAATAACCCTAAATGGGTTCCAATACTTCCATAATCACTAAACCTAGTGATTAAACCCAATTACAAGTCATAACCATGGCCAATTAGTTCACCAACACAAAATCCACCAACAATAACAATAAACCCGATTACTAGCATCCACAAACTCAATTCAAGAGTTTGAATGGGTTTATTAACAATTTAAGTTCAAACCCTAACTTGAATATCAAATCACTAAGATGAAATTCGGAGTTGGAACTTACCAATACCGCCAAAATGATGCCGTTGACGAGTAGAACAACTTTAATACCCGAGGTTTGACCCGAAACACCCTTCTTCTTCTCCAATTGGAGCTCTCTCTCTCTAAAGCTCTACTCTTACTCTAGGGTTTGAAGATGAGAGTGTTTGATGAGTGAAAATGTGATCCAAACTGATCAAAGGATCAGTTTTGATGACCCCAAACCGACCCCAAGTGAAAAGACCAAAGTACCCTTCATTTAAACCTTTTAAAAAGGCTGAAAATTGCATCAGACGGGTTCGGCGCGCCGCGCCGAAAGGTGGAGCGCCGCTCCAACCTTCAGGTCAGTTTTCAGTTTCTTGTTTTGGCCATAACTTTTTGACCGTAGCTCCGTTTTCGATGAATCAAATATCTTGGAAACGTGATAAGATTTACTTTCCAATGGTAAGGCTTTGGAACATCAACACAAACTTTATTTGGGGTTGAAAGGATACGTACACACCTTGTCACTTCAGACAACGTCCAGTTTCCTTCGGCGTCCGAGCAAGCAACACGTAAACTTCATACACGCAGCGTACACCATAAATACATTATGTACAATAAATATTTGGGTCTTACAACTCTCCCCCACTTAAACTCGATCACGTCCTCGTGATCTTCTCCACTTAACCAATCCGGACCTACTTAACGATCCTCACTCAAGTCCCAATACGAACTTTCCTAGACAATTCTTCCCAACGGATCACTTTTAACAACTAAAATCGTCAACCGTGATTTATCAAAACCACAATCCGAGCACTAAAACCTGCTCAATTTCCCATATCGGGAAAAACTCAACCAACCTCGTACCGAGATATAAATTCCTTAGCGTACCTTTTCCACGGACAACGCTAAAAGTGACCAAGTCTCAACCTAAAGTCAACAATCCGAACGTTGAAGATCGAACCACATGAATCCTCACGAATTACTCTTACCACTAAACATCCTTTGTAGTGCGCAATACAACCAATACGCCACTATCCTAACATCATAAGCAACGACTAAAACCAAAAGCGCCCAAAACGACTATGGCAACACTAATCCTAAGGTGTCCAAAATCGACTATTGTTACACCTGTAACAACACGTGAGCGAAACACGGCTATCGTAATCACTAATCACACAACATGGTCCTCACGATCCCACCATCGGTGTATAAAACAACCAATAGATCACTCAACACCGGATGAAGACAGCGGACCCCGAAGGTCATGCTCCACCAATCAAAAATACTATGATGAAGTCAGCGGACCCCGAAGGTCATGCTTCACCAATCACAAATACTATGATGAAGTCTGCGGACCCCGAAGGTCATGCTTCACCAATCACAAATACTATGATGAAGTCAGCGGACCCCGAAGGTCATGCTTCACCAATCACAAATACTATGATGAAGTCAGCGGACCCCGAAGGTCATGCTTCACCAATCACAAATACTATGATGAAGTCAGCAGACCCCGAAGGTCATGCTTCACCAATCACAAATACTATGATGAAGTCAGCGGACCCCGAAGGTCATGCTTCACCAATCACATACGTACTTTTGGCCTCGAACAACGAGTAGTGCAACATTGCACTCTGTTACACTATAGTGAACCCTAACGGATACCACTAACCATCCACACAATCGAGCAAGAACCACCTATATCAAACATAGGTACAAAACAATAATTCTCTAAAAGAGAATCCGACACACACATCCCTTAACCGAGGGATTTCACCTTGCTTACCAAACACGTCCATTATCTCTCAACGAGATTTACCACATTACCACCTTGGTGATAATTCAAATCCAAAATCATAAGTACAATTTAACCGAAATTGTACTCTACCACAATCGACCAAATCTAGGTCCCGACACAAGTTTCGGTTTACTAAAACATTGTCCGAAATCTCACACTAAAACCTCCTCGTGCGGGAGTGTAACTCCTCTACTTAGAACCACGTTCCATATCCACAACTCGTACAACCGCACAATGCTACCACAGGTAGACTTTACCAACAATTGGGCTCACACGACCCATTACCACATCTTGCTCCAACCTTGAGCACACGAAGGATTTTAACCAACCCTTAAACACTTTGTACGAAAAGTGTACCGCAACACAATCGGAGTCGAACACCACGCTAGTAGGTATAAAAGAGGCACCTAATGTCGCGTCATAAAGACTCCATTACCAACACACATCGAGATTTAAAACACTCGATCTCAAGGGTTCCAACCAACCGACGAACCTCATGATTCGTCACTTCAACATAAAAGCGAACACGCGCTCAACAACCAAACACCTAAACCATTTCCGTGGCTTGGTAGAAACGTTTCCCAAATACTAAGGAATGCTTGGTTACGCCAAGTCTTACGCCCTTCGCCCGACAATCCAAAGTCACCATAGGGTACTTCCATTAGGAACGTCACCCATATCAATAACATGCACAACACAATTGAGACCTTAAGGGTCTCACTCGAACGAGCTAAACAACCCGATACCAACCAAAATGCCTAAGCACCCAAGGATTCACACCATAGAGTCAAGGCACAACACACCACTTATACGCTCTGCTGAGAGCAAACCGGAACCATAAACGTAAACCGCCCGCTTGCTACAAATTATCTCCAACGGAGAATAAAGTTTAGCTAAGACTTACGCACATACCGCATGTTATTACAAACGAATGACATATGATTTCGTACTAAAAGTACCTGATGTAGCGCTGTTGGGTTTCCGTGCTCCACTTCCCATCATATATTCGCGCTCTAACCTCCTGACCCGATCGTCATGCGATTCGGAACACTCTGACTTCCGGTGTCCCTCCATTCGGTAAATGAAACATCTGATTGAACCTAAAGGCACCACCGTACAATCTTGTGCCAAATGACCCCGTTCCCCACACTTAAAGCACGTAAGCTTGTAACCCTTCTTACTCTTCTTCTTCACATTCTCGAAGCCTTCAGGCGTACTTCGTGCCCTCTTACCATGAGCACCATGTAATCCTAACCTTGCAAGTACATCTTCATCATCGCTACCTCGAGGTTTGGGAAACCTCTTTTCAAACTCTTCCTTTACAACTTTAGTCACTTGGTCTCGGACCACTTTCGTCATTTGTCCTTCGACCAACTCCTTGGTTACTTCTCTAACTCTGCCGGTGAAAATCGAGACATATCGTTCAAACACAGCCTCAATCTTTAACGTTAACTCATCCTTCCCTTCGTGAATAGGCTCACTCGTTCCGCATCCATCTTCCGTTTTCATTCTAAGGAATGCAAACGATTAGATCACGAACGTATAAACCACACGCACAACACCGTCCCATCTTGCTAAACACTCGTCGTACATCACTTACTAGACACGATTTGCACCCGTAATAAGGTTTGCAAGTCCTTATTACGCATACACGCCGTATCAGCTCGTTAGTACAACGACCGCCTCGCTCGATGATATATGCAACCGCAACATAAACAAAGCACAAACAAAATCCTACGCGATATAAACACACTCGAGAATTATTATCACATCACAATAGCATATTAATAATATCCGCATTACTAATATAAATGTTAGTCAACCTATAAACAAGGCACTAACTAAACCCATTCCGACCCGTAATCCTACAAGTCCCGCAACAATTTAAGCACACACAAGTCTAAGTCTAGGCACCTATCTCAAGTCACCTAAATCCCTTAGACCATGCTCTGATACCACTTGTAACAACCCAACCCGTTAACCAACCAATAACGCGGATAAAATAATTTTTTTTTTTTGCTGAAACAGCATATGGCGCGGCGCGCCAAAGTGGCCTGTCCAAAAAGTCATGAAATGCAAAAATGTTTGACCACTTCCCGACGTATTTAGAAAAAACGCTTTTAACCATACATTAATATATGTAGAACTAACATGTTCCATTAATAAAATTATGTTTACGAAGCGGGGCCCACATCGACCCAAATTACCCTTTAAGTATCAAAATACAATTTTCGACCATAAGACTTTTAATACAAAACAAAGCCGAGCATGGCGATTGGGGATACGCTACCCAATCCTAATAAATCCAAAAGCAAGCCTTCTACGCAAACTATGCAAGTCCTCTAATCCTCGCGCTTACCCGAGCCACCATCCGCATGCAATCTATAAAAAGAGTCAACAACGAGAGGGTAAGCTAACGCTTAGTGAATGATAATATACTACATACATATATATGTATAAAATGAATACGCCACACAAATATCAAATACCGCATACCGAACAACCAAGCATAAAGGCAAGCTAGTCTAGGCGTACCGTACAAACACTAAGCACGAGCTAAGATACAACAACGAAATATAAGTTCACCAACGACGATGTGAACAACGCCAAATAGCTACACCCGGAGGGTTAGCTACAACACAACAATACATTAATATACGTATACAATATATATATAACAACGCGTAAAAACTCCCAAGGTTAACCATAACGCTATGGTGCTACCGGCTCGTGGTTCACACCATACGCAATTGAGTCATACTCTTTTATAGTGCTACCGGCTCGTGGTTCACACTCGATGCTACCGGCTCGTGGTTCACATCAATTATTTTATAGTGCTACCGGCTCGTGGTTCACACTCGATGCTACCGGCTCGTGGTTCACATCTTAGTTTATAGTGCTACCGGCTCGTGGTTCACACTCGATGCTACCGGCTCGTGGTTCACATCTTAGTTTATAGTGCTACCGGCTCGTGGTTCACACTCGATCACACACATGTTATGGCACTACCGGCTCGATGGTTCATACCATAACACCCACAAATAAATACGTCATATACACATACGTATAATTATTCCACTCACAATACTACCCTTCGCCATTGGGGTTATATCTAAGTCCGCATCACAATATTAACCCTTCGCCATTGGGGTTATATCAACCACATCACAACCACGTGTGATAATGTACACGCGAACGCGTACTTCGTCAAAGGTGGCCAACTAAAACTCACAACCGTGCCAATTGGACCTATACACAAGTCCATCAAATCCACCTATATGTGAAGTGAGCTCTATAACCAAGAAACACTTCACCCCGACCCGCACCCATCCTACACATACATATGCACATAGGATATTAACACTCACCTTGAAGTCTTGAAGAATGCTTCCAAGTAATCTGCAACTCGTCAATGGAAAGTACCTATTCCATTATCACAAATTCAACAACACACTTAGATTGGATTTACAAACCAACCCAATTTGACACTTAGTGCAAATTCGACCCAAATGCACTTCCAAGTACAAACCGCGCCCAAAATTAACCAATAATCACTAACACAAGTGAAAATGGTCTTAATACGCTAATTAAACCCGATCATAGGTGTTAAACACCTATCTTGCCCAAAAAGACACTTAAACCCTAATTTGACCCATAAGAAGTCAATATCACGCCATTAGCAAGTTTTGACACCAAAACATATTTAACTCGGTTCTATGCTTCAACTTAATCCATTTTAAGTTTATAAACCTTATTAAATCGACAATTGGGTCATAACCGTCACCAAACCCTAATTTTGACCCATAGTCAAAATTAGTCAACCAAATAACCCTAAATGGGTTCCAATACTTCCATAATCACTAAACCTAGTGATTAAACCCAATTACAAGTCATAACCATGGCCAATTAGTTCACCAACACAAAATCCACCAACAATAACAATAAACCCGATTACTAGCATCCACAAACTCAATTCAAGAGTTTGAATGGGTTTATTAACAATTTAAGTTCAAACCCTAACTTGAATATCAAATCACTAAGATGAAATTCGGAGTTAGAACTTACCAATACCGCCAAAATGATGCCGTTGACGAGTAGAACAACTTTAATACCCGAGGTTTGACCCGAAACACCCTTCTTCTTCTCCAATTGGAGCTCTCTCTCTCTCTAAAGCTCTACTCTCACTCTAGGGTTTGAAGATGAGAGTGTTTGATGAGTGAAAATGTTATCCAAACTGATCAAAGGATCAGTTTTGATGACCCCAAACCGACCCCAAGTGAAAAGACCAAAGTACCCTTCAGGTCAGTTTTCAGTTTCTTGTTTTGGCCATAACTTTTTGACCGTAGCTCCGTTTTCGATGAATCAAATATCGTTGGAAACGTGATAAGATTTCCTTTCCAATGGTAAGGCTTTGGAACATCAACACAAACTTTATTTGGGGTTGAAAGGATACGTACACACCTTGTCACTTCAGACAACGTCCAGTTTCCTTCGGCGTCCGAGCAAGCAACACGTAAACTTCATACACGCATCGTACACCATAAATACATTATGTACAATAAATATTTGGGTCTTACAGAATCATCAACAACAGGACCATTACAAGGTTAAGTACTATATGCTGTAATAAAAGAAGTTGCATTCACGATAAAAAGATGACGTCATAACCGACGTCAATTGTTTTACACCAACAGTATGCTTCTACGAATAGCAAGCATGAATAAACGTATGTGACCCTTAGGTCATTACAAAACATAGTTTCAAATGTATTAAAGTTTGAATGCAAGATAAACAGTTCATGCGGTGATAACACTAGAGCAGCGGGTGTCTACGGCAAGACTAGCACGACAGCGGAAGCAAATAACCTTAAGCACCTGAGAAAAATATGCTTAAAAACGTCAACACAACGGTTGGTGAGCTATAGTTTAAGTATAACAGTATGTAAGGTAGGCCACGAGATTTCAGTGCTACAAAGAGCGTTTCAAAACAGTATGATAAAGTATATGTTAACCGTGGGCACTTGGTAACTAACTTAACGTTTATACCCCCTGAAAGTACACTTGGCAAGTGCGTATGTCTACGAAGTATTAAACACTCGTTAAATGCTAGCGCTACTAGCCCGAGTGGGGATGTCAAACCCTATGGATCCATATCTAAGATTCGCGTTCACGGTTCAAAAGCCAATGATTAAACGTTACCGAGCTAAAGGGAATGTTTATGCCGTTGTATAACCCACACATATATAAGTTTAATTACTCGTGCCTAGTATGTAAAACATAAAATCCGCATGCATTCTCAGTTCCCAAAATAAGTTAAAGTAAAAAGGGAATGCTATAACTCACAATGATAAAGTAGCGGTAAAGTATGACTCGGAAAGTAAGCAAGTAATGAAGGTTGTCCAAACGGGTCCTAAACCTAAGTCAAATAGTACTAAGTCAGTAAATCGTCCGAATAGGTTTAAAAGTATGTAAATAAGGTCTTAAGGGTCATCATCACTCATCATCAAACAAAAGGCGTAAAGTAAGTTTCGTTTATGAAAGTAGTTTAAAACAAAGGCTGACTTCGATCAGTCACCACGGCCTCTACCCTTACTGAATTAAGGTGAGACCAGTGTCCATGGCTCTGTATACGAGTCCTTTAAGTGTGGTAAAATTTACAGAAGCAAACTCGTCTTCGTTTGACCGTGACGATGGTCTAAGTGCGAGTAGGTCAGAAATTTCTGCACAACGTTAAAGGACATAGTGACGATCGGAGGGCCATAAATCCTAAACCGTAACTCGAATTAAGACGAGTCCTATATAAAAAGTTATCTACTCGAACAGATCTATTTGAAAATCATAATAACAACAGCCCAGGTCTTACTGATCAGACCCGGAATACAGAAAACAGACAGGTCAGTAGGTTCCGGTGGTTCTTGGTGTTCGATGCTTATCACGGTTCTCATCCTTGATGCATGTAGCTTCAAGTGTACAACTCGTTGATGTGTTTGCATCATTTTCACCAAGGTTTGACCATCATAACCCAAGTGCAAGTCTAAGACATGAAGCAAAACTCACTTAAGAGTTGTATGAAGTTTGATGAACCAAAGTTACATCAAAGTCTTAGATCTAACACATACATGAACTTTAAAACTAATAATAAGTTACAAACTTGAAAGTGAACTTATGAAATCAAGATCTTAAGTTGTAGAACATAGTTCTTAGTTTGATCTTGAAGATCCAAGACTCAAAAGTCTAGATCTAACATAAGTGTACCAAGTTATAATAATAGAAAGTTTACTTACATGTTCTTGAACTTTTTAAAGTTAACTTTAGTTCAAGATTAATGAGATCAAAGTTAACTAGTAACATTTGACCAATAACAACCAACAAACATGAAATTAAAGTACATAATACAAAGAAATAACTAAGTAAACAAGTAAAAGGTTCATAGTTGTTCATACTTTAAAGATTCAAACCAAAGTTTGATCTTTAAGAAAGTAAACTTTAAAGTTTGCTTCATGAACTTCAAGTATGAGTTACAACACATGAACTTCCTTTCTTTAAACAAGTATTAAGTGGAGATCATAAACTAGAGAGTTTATGTCTTGTATGTTCTTGTTATAACAAGATAGATGAAAGATCAAACTAACAAGTTTGCTTCTTAGAAGATCACAAGTAAATAACAATAACAACTAGTAACTACATGTATTTAAACATTAAGCAAGAACAAGTAAACAACAACAAACAATGATGATGATTAAGGGTGAGTAATTCGGTTTTTGTAAGAAAAGAAGAAGAGAAAAGAAGTTCCATTTACTTACAAGAAAGAAAGAAACCTTGAGAGAAAAGAGGGTAAAAATGAAAGCAAGTAAAAGTGTGTGTGAAGTGTATGAAGTTTACAAGAGTACAAGCACATAAGTCTTCAAAATTTGAAAGTAAAAACCCACTCCCCAAAGGCCTAAACCTTCGGCCAGCAGCAGAAAAAAGAGGGGAGGGAGAAGTTTGTTGGTCACTAGCATGTAAAGCTCTTTAAAGTTGGTTATTAGATGGTTGCTGTAACAACCCAAACCAACACCCGACAAAACCTTGTGAAAATACGAAATAAAAAAAAAAATTCTGTTGCAGACCATCGGCGCGCCGCGCCATATGGCCCGCGCGCCGCGCCATATCTGGCTGTCCCCGGGACTTTTAACCGCGAAAAGATTGACTAGTTCCCGGCACTTTTAGACAAAACGCTTTTTACCATACAACCAAATATGTAAAACTAACATGTTTCAAACATAAAATTAAAGTTTTACAAGCGGGGCCCACACGACCCAAATTACAAGTTTAGTACAATTTAGGAGTTTCGACCACCAAAAAGTTTAAGTTCCAAACTACACAATGAGCATGGCGTTTGGGATTAAACTACCCAACTATCGGTCAAACTCTGAGAGCTACTAAAACCAAAAGCGTCCCTTAGCAACAAGCGGGATCCCTAGTCCAAAACGATGCCCTTACCCTTGTCCAACACCGAACCTATAAAAGTGGTAAACAACGAGAGGGTAAGCAAAGCTTAGTGAATGCAATAATTACACATACATATATATCGCCCATCTATTTGCAATCACAACACAAGATACCTCGTACGAAACGTGTAACACAAAAGCATGTCATCAACCTCAAACACTTAACAAGTCATACAATAACATAACCGAGTTAGCATATACTCAACACAACCATAAATAATTTAGCATGCTAAATATCAACAAATCTTAATATGGTTAACCATGACGCTATGGTGCTACCGGCTCGTGGTTCACACCATACGCATTGAGTCTCACTCATTTATAGTGCTACCGGCTCGTGGTTCACACTTTGTTTATAGTGCTACCGGCTCGTGGTTCACACTCGATGCTACCAGCTCGTGGTTCACATCAATTATTTTATAGTGCTACCGGCTCGTGGTTCACACTCGATGCTACCGGCTCGTGGTTCACATCAATTTACACACATGCTATGGTACTACCGGCTCGATGGTTCATACCATAACACCCACAAATAAACACGCCATATACACGAATGCATAATTATTCCACTCACCTCAAAATCTCTTGGTGAAAGATAACCGAGCTTGAACACTTCAATGTAACGCACCTATTACATTTATCACAATATCAAAATCACAACTCGAGTTGGTCAACACTCTAAAGCTCACTCCTAGTGTTAATTTGACCCATGGTGCAAATCCGACCCATTTGCACCCTTAACCCTAAAATCGGGTTAACTCATCACAAAACCCTATCATTAACCAAAGTAGGTTCATTACACATTTTAACACTAGTTTTAGGCTTCAACCACACATATTAATTAGCTTAGGTTCATTTTGACCCATTTGACACTTTCAAAGTTAACATACCCATTTTGGGTCAACCACTAACCCATTTACACCCATTTACATAAATCATGGTGTTCTAGCAATTTTACTAGCTAATTAGGGTTCTCTAACAACAAGTAACTCTTCCAAACCCTAGTTAACCCAATATTGAGTCTACATGACTCAAATTACCCTAGAACACCCAAAACACTAACAAAATGGGTTTTATGTTCATCTTCACCCCAAACCCTAGCCCTAAATCAAATTAAACAAAGAAATTAAGATTAGAGCATACCACAACTATCACAACGAAGCTAGAGGGAAGGCGAACAACTTTAATGCTTGGACTTAAGCAAGAAACCTTCTTCTTCTTCTCCAAAATGGGGTTTCCCTCACTAAAAGCCACACTCTCTCTAGAATTGATTTGGATAAGTGTTGGTAGTTGTGGAAGGAGTAAATGAACTCCCCAAAACTGATCTAAGGCATTAAATCCGGCCTCCAAGTGATTTTACCAAAATACCCTCAAAATATCTAATTTAAAAGAAAGAGAGAATCTGTCACAGACAGATGGCGCGGCGCGCCACCAGGCCGCGCGGCACGCAACTCTCCCAGTCCAGCTCCTTTTGCCTTTTTAAATATATACAACCAAACCCCGATTCGAGTACCGCACAATACACTTATATACACATGTGTACACTTCAATTATTCGGGTCTTACAACTCTCCCCCACTTATTCGGATTGCGCCCTCGCAATCCAAGCCGCATGACAAGAGGGAAGATACACTAACACGAACTCTTCGGGTTCCCAAGTGAACTCGGAACCCTTGCTACGCCGCCATTGGACTTTAAAAGTCCTCACTTCTTTATGTCTCAACCTCTTAACTTTCTCATCGAGTATGGCGACCGGTTCTTCGACATATTCCAACTTGTTGTTTAGCTCGATCTCGTCTAAAGGCATCCATAAGGAATCATCCGCAAGACACTTACGGAGGTGGGAAACATGGAATGTATTATGGATCCCCGCAAGCTCTTCGGGTAATTCCAATCGATATGCAACTTCGCCAACACGAGCTAAAACCTTGAATGGCCCAATAAACCGAGGAGCTAACTTTCCCCGTTTTCGAAATCGAATAATACCCTTCCATGGTGAAACTTTAAGCATCACCATGTCGCCTTCTTGAAATTCGATCGTTCGCCTACGTTTGTCGGCATACGACTTTTGCCTATCTTGAGCCTTCTTCAAATGTTCCCGAATAATATCAATCTTGTTGTTCGTCTCCAAAAACAAATCGGTACTCCCGATCTCTCGTTGACCCACTTCTCCCCAACAAACGGGAGTTCGACATCTACGCCCATAGAGCATCTCATACGGTGGCATCCCGATACTAGTATGATAACTATTATTGTACGAGAATTCCACCAAAGGCAAATGCTCGTCCCAACTACCACCAAAATCAATAATGCACGCCCGTAACATATCTTCTAGAGTTTGGTTCGTACGTTCGGTTTGACCGTCCGTTTGAGGATGATACGCCGTGCTCAACTTCAATTGCATACCCATATCTTCATGAAACTTTTCCCAAAATCGAGATGTAAAACGGGTATCTCGATTCGAGATAATAGATATAGGAACCCCATGACGAGCGACCACTTCCTTGATAAACAACTTAGCCAAGGTCTCCGACGATATTGCTTCTTTAATGGGAAGAAACAAAGCGCTTTTCGTCAACCGATCAACTATAACCCAAATCGAATCATATTGAGTCCTCGCCGTCTTAGGTAACTTAGTGATGAAATCCATGGTAATGTGCTCCCATTTCCACTTCGGGATCTCTAATGGTTGCAACTTACCATACGGCTTTTGGTGCTCGGCTTTAACTTACAAGCAAGTAACACATCGTTCAACATATTTCACAACATCGCGTTTCATGCCCGGCCACCAATAGTCTTTCTTCAAGTCGTGATACATTTTTGTCGCGCCCGGATGAATAGAATATTTTGACTTATGTGCCTCGTCAAGTAGCACCCGTCGGTAATCACCCATCTTAGGCACCCACACCCTTCCTTGAAATGACAATAAACCCCGCGGGCCCATAGTAATGAATTCCGATTGGCCCACAATTCACTCCGCATGCTTATTGTGAACATAAGCCTCTATTTGATCTTCACCCATCTTTTCAAGAAAGTCGTTAGTGATAACCAAACGTAACGATGCTACACGTATCGCCGGATGTTGAGTCTTTCGACTTAATGCATCCGCGACCACATTCGCCTTACCCGGATGATAAAGTATCTCACAATCATAGTCCTTCACCACATCCATCCACCTACGTTGACGATAATTCAAATCTCTTTGAGTGAAAAGATGTTTCAAATTTTTATGATCCGAATATATCGTACACTTGACACCATACAAGTAATGGCGCCAAATTTTCAACGCATGCACAACCGCCGCCATCTCTAAATCGTGAGTCTGGTACCTCGTCTCGTGCTCCTTTAATTGTCGAGAGGCATAAGCAATGACTTTACCCCTTTGCATAAGAACACACCCGATGTAGTGACCCGAACTTTTCCATGTTTATATATATTAATTGAGATTGATATTTACATGATTAAATGTTTCCAACATGTTAAGCAATCAAACTTGTTAAGACTTGATTAATTGAAATATGTTTCATATAGACAATTGACCACCCAAGTTGACCGGCGATTCACGAACGTTAAAACTTGTAAAAATGACTTGACGATATATATATGGATATACATATGGTTAACATGAGATTATGATAAGTAAGTATCTCCATAAGTATATTAACAATGAGTTATATACATATAAACAAGACTACTAACTTAAGGATTTCGAAACGAGACATATATGTAACGATTATCGTTGTAACGACATTTAAATGTATATATATCATATTAAGATATATTAATATATCATAATATCATGATAATATAATAATTTAACATCTCATTAGATATAATAAACAATGAGTTAACAACATTAATTGAGATCGTTAACTTAAAGGTTTCAAAACAACACTTACATGTAACGACTAACGATGACTTAACGACTCCGTTAAAATGTATATACATGTAGTGTATTTAGATGTATTAAAATACTTTTGGAAGACTTCAAGACATATATCAAAACACTCATACTTAACGAAAATGGTTACAGTTACTTTCCCATTCTTTTCTTTCATCAAGAATTCTAGTCGTATTCTTACCCGTATTATACACAGCTTCAAAACGTACTTACTATGGGTATATACCAATAGGAACTAGCATGGGATTCCACTTTTGATTATGTCATGTATGACTAATCAATTTTAACTTCTACCATGAGCTAGTCAACTAACTAGAACTCCTTTTAACCCCACTCACCACTCACCAATTAACACTCATCATTCACTCCATTTCACTTCCAAATCTCTTTCTAATTCTCTCTCAACACACCCACACTATTATGAACGCATTTTTCCAGTAGTTAATCATCATCTTCATCAAAAATCACTTCAAGAATCAAGCTATAATCATCATAGGAAGAACACTTCAAGAATACTTCAAAAATCCCTTCAAGTTTACTAATTTACTTCCAAGCTTCCTAATCCATTCCAAGTAATCATCTAAGATCAAGAAACCTTTGTTATATACAGTAGGTTATCTTTCTTATTCAAGGTAATATTCATATTCAAACTTTGATTCAATTTCTATAACTATAAACTATCTTAATTCGAGCAAAAATCTTACTTGAACTTGTTTTTGTGTCATGATCCTACTTCAAGAACTTTCAAGCCATCCAAGATCCTTTGAAGCTAGATCATTTCTTGTCACTTCCAGTAGGTTTACCTACTAAACTTGAGGTAGTAATGATGTTCATAACATCATTCGATTCATATATATAAAACTATCTTATTCGAAGGTTTAAACTCGTAACCACTAGAACATAGTTTAGTTAATTCTAAACTTGTTCGCAAACAAAAGTTAATCCTTCTAACTTGACTTTTAAAATTAACTAAACACATGTTCTATATCTATATGATATGCTAACTTAATGATTTAAAACCTGGAAACACGAAAAACACCGTAAAACCGGATTTACGCCGTCGTAGTAACACCGCGGGCTGTTTTGGGTTAGTTAATTAAAAACTATGATAAACTTTGATTTAAAAGTTGTTATTCTAAGAAAATGATTTTTATTATGAACATGAAACTATATCCAAAAATTATGGTTAAACTCAAAGTGGAAGTATGTTTTCTAAAATGGTCATCTAGACGTCGTTCTTTCGACTGAAATGACTACCTTTACAAAAACGACTTGTAACTTATTTTTCCGACTATAAACCTATACTTTTTCTGTTTAGATTCATAAAATACAGTTCAATATGAAACCATAGCAATTTGATTCATTCAAAACGGATTTAAAATGAAGAAGTTATGGGTAAAACAAGATTGGATAATTTTTCTCATTTTAGCTACGTGAAAATTGGTAACAAATCTATTCCAACCATAACTTAATCAACTTGTATTGTATATTATGTAATCTTGAGATACCATAGACACGTATACAATGTTTCGACCTATCATGTCGACACATCTATATATATTTCGGAACAACCATAGACACTCTATATGTGAATGTTGGAGTTAGCTATACAGGGTTGAGGTTGATTCCAAAATATATATAGTTTGAGTTGTGATCAATACTGAGATACGTATACACTGGGTCGTGGATTGATTCAAGATAATATTTATTGATTTATTTCTGTACATCTAACTGTGGACAACTAGTTGTAGGTTACTAACGAGGACAACTGACTTAATAAACTTAAAACATCAAAATATATTAAAAGTGTTGTAAATATATTTTGAACATACTTTAATATATATGTATATATTGTTATAGGTTCGTGAATCAACAGTGGCCAAGTCTTACTTCTCGACGAAGTAAAAATCTGTGAAAGTGAGTTATAGTCCCACTTTTAAAATCTAATATTTTTGGGATGAGAATACATGCAGGTTTTATAAATGATTTACAAAATAGACACAAGTACGTGAAACTACATTCTATGGTTGAATTATCGAAATCGAATATGCCCCTTGTTATTAAGTCTGGTAATCTAAGAATTAGGGAACAGACACCCTAATTGACGCGAATCCTAAAGATAGATCTATTGGGCTTAACAAACCCCATCCAAAGTACCGGATGCTTTAGTACTTCGAAATTTATATCATATCCGAAGGGTGTCCCGGAATGATGGGGATATTCTTATATATGCATCTTGTTAATGTCGGTTACCAGGTGTTCACCATATGAATGATTTTTATCTCTATGTATGGGATGTGTATTGAAATATGAAATCTTGTGGTCTATTATTATGATTTGATATATATAGGTTAAACCTATAACTCACCAACATTTTTGTTGACATTTTAAGCATGTTTATTCTCAGGTGATTATTAAGAGCTTCCGCTGTTGCATACTTAAATAAGGACAAGATTTGGAGTCCATGCTTGTATGATATTGTGTAAAAACTGCATTCAAGAAACTTATTTTTTTTTAACATATTTGTATTGTAAACCATTATGTAATGGTCGTGTGTAAACAGGATATTTTAGATTATCATTATTTGATAATCTACGTAAAGCTTTTTAAACCTTTATTGATGAAATAAAGGTTATGGTTTGTTTAAAAATGAATGCAGTCTTTGAAAAATGTCTCATATAGAGGTCAAAACCTCGCAACGAAATCAATTAATATGGAACGTTTTTAATCAATAAGAACGGGACATTTCAGTTGGTATCAGAGCGATGGTCTTAGAGAACCAGAATTTTGCATTAGTGTGTCTTATCTAGTTTGTTAGGATGCATTAGTGAGTCTGGACTTCGACCGTGTTTACTTGAAAAATGATTGCTTAACAAATTTTGTTGGAAACTATATATTTTTAACATGTGAATATTATGTGATATATTAATCTCTTAACGCGTTTGATATTATGTGATAGATGTCTACCTCTAGAACAAGTCTCATTGACTCACCTAATAATAATGAAGAGTCAAATGTAAATTGGAATGATTCGTGGACTGATTCACAAGTTCCCGAAGAGGAACCGGAAGAAGAGTCGGAACCAGAAGAAGAATCGGAATCGGAAGAAGAATCGGAACCGGATGAAGAAATAGAACCGGTGGGGGAAATAATAAAACGGTTAAGTAAAAGAAAATCCTCAACCAACCGACCAAGGTTAATTATGGTCAATGGTGTTTCCGCTAAGGAAGCAAAATATTGGGAGGATTACCAATTCTCCGATGAATCGGATTCCGACGAGAATTCCGATGATGTTATAGAAATTACCCCAACTGAATTTAAAAAGGCAAAAGAAAATAATAAGGGAAAGGGCATAAAAATAGAGAAATCTAATTCCAACCCCGATGAACTTTATATGTATCGTCAACCCCCGAAGTCCTTAAGTTGTAACAATGACCCGGGAACCTCTAAACCACCAGGTTTTTCTAAACCAATGTGGAAAATAACGGCTCGTATTAGGGGAACATCATATATCCCTAGAAACTTGGGAAAACGAACCAAAACCAAAGAAGAAGAAACAAGCGAGTCGGAATAAGATAGTTGTATTCGTGTGGTGTAATATATGTAATATAGTGTGCTTATGCTTTATGATATATGTAAAAATTGCTTGTATTAATAAGTATTTTTTATGAATCTAACTCTTGTCTATTTTACAGTATAAAAACACAAAATGGATAGACAACCCAATATTTTAAGAGACCTACCCGGAGACATGATTGATGAAATCTTGTCTAGAGTCGGTCAGAATTCCTCGGCACAACTATTTAAGGCGAGATCAGTTTGTAAGACATTCGAAGAACGTTCCAAGAATGATTTGGTTTATAAAAGGCTTTCGTTCGGAAGATGGGGGATATCACATTGGGAAATCCATAAGTTACGATGTGTTTACTTTGACGCATATATTGCGGGGAACCCAAATGCTATTTTACGCAACGGGTTAAGAAATTATTTTGACTCAGTATATCCAAATATAGGACTTCGTGATTTAGAAAAAGCGGCTAACATGCAACATAAAGAAGCATGTTATGCTTACGGGTTAGTAATGTTCGCTTCTCACCAAAGTGAGAACAAGAACATCGGGCTACAACTATTAAACAAAACGTTCCCTCAAGTGACGGAGTCGGTAGTTGGGGTAAGAAATGAGGTTTTTAGGTTATTACGAGACTGTTGGTCATTACGTAACCCTCGTCCCTTTGACGACGTTACAACACGCTGTCTTATCAACGGCCATAACGGTTATGTTCCACAAGACCAAGGATGGGAAGTAATCCTAGTAAAACCAGAATGCATGACTTGTTTCTGGACGTATGAATTACGTGTCTTTATTGCCTTTGCTGAACGACTTGTGTACTAGCTAGAATTATCTTCACAACCATCTTGTATCAAATTTATTGTGTGCTATATTTCATGCTATATGTAAAATAAGCGGTATTGTAAGTTTGTAAAATATTGTGTAAAAGTTTGAACGCGAAATATTATTACAATCAGTTTTTCATATAGAATTGTAGTAGTTGAATTGTATATTAGCTACTAAGTATGAACTTAACGGGTAGGTACTACCCGAATTTAAACTTATAAAACGCTAATATGAAGAAAAAGCTTTTATAAATGAGTTCATATTATGCTACGAAATACTATTAACTACTCTTAATATTCTGTATGATTAACTTGTTCCATTTAACTATTTTGAAGGAAATGGCACCGACTACTCGACACACCGTGAATATGAATGAAGAGGAATTCCGTACTTTTCTAGCTTCAAACATAGCCGCAGTACAGGCTGCGCTATATACCAACAATAACCTTGGATCTGGCAGTACAGGAAATCGTGTAGGATGCACCTACAAAGAATTCACTGCCTGCAAACCTTTGGAATTTGATGGAACTGAAGGACCGATCGGATTGAAACGGTGGACCGAGAAGGTCGAATCGGTGTTTGCCATAAGTAAGTGTACTGAAGAGGACAAAGTGAAGTACGCTACGCATACCTTTACAGGTTCTGCGTTAACATGGTGGAATACCTATCTAGAGCAAGTGGGACAAGATGATGCGTACGCACTACCGTGGTCAGCATTCAAGCACTTGATGAACGAGAAGTACCGTCCCAGAACCGAGGTCAATAAGCTCAAGACAGAACTTAGAGGGTTACGAACCCAAGGATTTGATATTACCACGTATGAAAGACGATTCACAGAATTGTGCCTATTGTGTCCGGGAGCATTCGAAGATGAGGAAGAGAAGATCGACGCGTTTGTGAAAGGATTACCAGAAAGAATCCAAGAAGATATAAGTTCACACGAGCCCGCCTCCATACAACAGGCATGTAGAATGGCTCACAAACTAGTGAACCAGATTGAAGAAAGAATTAAAGAACAGACTGCTGAAGAGGCCAATGTGAAACAAGTCAAAAGAAAGTGGGAGGAAAATGGTGATAAGAATCACCAATACAACAACAACAACAATCGCAACATCAATCGCAACTACAACAAACGGCTCAACAACAACAACAACAACAACAACAACAACAACAGCAACAGCAACAGCAACTACAACAATCATCCCAACAACAATAATAACCGCAACAACAACAACAATCAGAAACAGCTATGCCAAAGGTGTGAAAAGTATCACTCGGGGTTCTGCACCAAATTTTGCAACAAGTGTAAAAGAAATGGTCATAGCGCGGCGAAGTGTGAGGTCTACGGACCAGGGGTTAATAGAACAAAAGGAACAAATGGTGTCGGAACGAGTAATGGCGGAGCAAGTAGTGTCGGAGCAAGCTATGCCAATGTAGTTTGTTATAAATGTGGAAAACCGGGCCACATTATTAGAAATTGCCCGAACCAGGAGAACACAAATGGACAAGGCCGCGGAAGAGTTTTCAATATTAATGCGGCAGAGGCACAGGAAGACCCGGAGCTTGTTACGGGTACGTTTCTTATTGACAATAAATCTGCTTACGTTTTATTTGATTCGGGTGCGGATAGAAGCTATATGAGTAGAGATTTTTGTGCTAAATTAAGTTGTCCATTGGCGCCTTTGGATAGTAAATTTTTACTCGAATTAGCAAATGGTAAATTAATTTCAGCAGATAATATATGTCGGAATCGAGAAATTAAACTGGTTAGCGAAACATTTAAGATTGATTTGATACCAGTAGAGTTAGGGAGTTTTGATGTGATAATCGGTATGGACTGGTTGAAAGAAGTGAAAGCAGAGATCGTTTGTTACAAAAATGCAATTCGCATTATACGAGAAAAAGGAAAACCCTTAATGGTGTACGGAGAAAAGGGCAACACGAAGCTACATCTTATTAGTAATTTGAAGGCACAAAAACTAATAAGAAAAGGTTGCTATGCTGTTCTAGCACACGTCGAGAAAGTACAAACTGAAGAAAAGAGCATCAATGATGTTCCCATTGCAAAAGAATTTCCCGATGTATTTCCGAAAGAATTACCGGGATTACCCCCACAGCGATCCGTTGAATTTCAAATAGATCTTGTACCAGGAGCTGCACCAATAGCTCGTGCTCCTTACAGACTCGCACCCAGCGAGATGAAAGAACTGCAAAGCCAATTACAGGAACTTTTAGAGCGTGGTTTCATTCGACCAAGCACATCACCGTGGGGAGCTCCTGTTTTGTTTGTTAAGAAGAAAGATGGTACATTCAGGTTGTGTATCGACTACCGAGAGTTGAACAAACTTACCATCAAGAACCGCTACCCACTACCGAGAATCGACGACTTATTTGATCAACTACAAGGCTCGTCTGTTTATTCAAAGATTGACTTACGTTCCGGGTATCATCAAATGCGGGTGAAAGAAGATGATATTCCAAAGACTGCTTTCAGAACACGTTACGGTCATTACGAGTTTATGGTCATGCCGTTTGGTTTAACTAATGCACCAGCTGTGTTCATGGACCTTATGAACCGAGTGTGTGGACCATACCTTGACAAGTTTGTCATTGTTTTCATTGATGACATACTTATTTACTCAAAGAATGACCAAGAACACGGTGAACATTTGAGAAAGGTGTTAGAAGTATTGAGGAAGGAAGAATTGTACGCTAAGTTTTCAAAGTGTGCATTTTGGTTGGAAGAAGTTCAATTCCTCGGTCACATAGTGAACAAAGAAGGTATTAAGGTGGATCCGGCAAAGATAGAAACTGTTGAAAAGTGGGAAACCCCGAAAACTCCGAAACACATACGCCAGTTTTTAGGACTAGCTGGTTACTACAGAAGGTTCATCCAAGACTTTTCCAGAATAGCAAAACCCTTGACTGCATTAACGCATAAAGGGAAGAAATTTGAATGGAATGATGAACAAGAGAAAGCGTTTCAGTTATTGAAGAAAAAGCTAACTACGGCACCTATATTGTCATTGCCTGAAGGGAATGATGATTTTGTGATTTATTGTGACGCATCAAAGCAAGGTCTCGGTTGTGTATTAATGCAACGAACGAAGGTGATTGCTTATGCGTCTAGACAATTGAAGATTCACGAACAAAATTATACGACGCATGATTTGGAATTAGGCGCGGTTGTTTTTGCATTAAAGACTTGGAGGCACTACTTATATGGGGTCAAAAGTATTATATATACCGACCACAAAAGTCTTCAACACATATTTAATCAGAAACAACTGAATATGAGGCAGCGTAGGTGGATTGAATTGTTGAATGATTACGATTTTGAGATTCGTTACCACCCGGGGAAGGCAAATGTGGTAGCTGATGCCTTGAGCAGGAAGGACAGAGAACCCATTCGAGTAAAATCTATGAATATAATGATTCATAATAACATTACTACTCAAATAAAGGAGGCGCAACAAGGAGTTTTAAAAGAGGGAAATTTAAAGGATGAAATACCCAAAGGATCGGAGAAGCATCTTAATATTCGAGAAGACGGAACCCGGTATAGGGCTGAAAGGATTTGGGTACCAAGATTTGGAGATATGAGAGAAATGGTACTTAGAGAAGCTCATAAAACCAGATACTCAATACATCCTGGAACGGGGAAGATGTACAAGGATCTCAAGAAACATTTTTGGTGGCCGGGTATGAAAGCCGATGTTGCTAAATATGTAGGAGAATGTTTGACGTGTTCTAAGGTCAAAGCTGAGCATCAGAAACCATCAGGTCTACTTCAACAACCCGAAATCCCGGAATGGAAATGGGAAAACATTACCATGGATTTCATCACTAAATTGCCAAGGACTGCAAGTGGTTTTGATACTATTTGGGTAATAGTTGATCGTCTCACCAAATCAGCACACTTCCTACCAATAAGAGAAGATGACAAGATGGAGAAGTTAGCACGACTGTATTTGAAGGAAGTCGTCTCCAGACATGGAATACCAATCTCTATTATCTCTGATAGGGATGGCAGATTTATTTCAAGATTCTGGCAGACATTACAGCAAGCATTAGGAACTCGTCTAGACATGAGTACTGCCTATCATCCACAAACTGATGGGCAGAGCGAAAGGACGATACAAACGCTTGAAGACATGCTACGAGCATGTGTTATTGATTTCGGAAACAGTTGGGATCGACATCTACCGTTAGCAGAATTTTCCTACAACAACAGCTACCATTCAAGCATTGAGATGGCGCCGTTTGAAGCACTTTATGGTAGAAAGTGCAGGTCTCCGATTTGTTGGAGTGAAGTGGGGGATAGACAGATTACGGGTCCGGAGATTATACAAGAAACTACCGAGAAGATCATCCAAATCCAACAACGGTTGAAAACCGCCCAAAGTCGACAAAAGAGCTACGCTGACATTAAAAGAAAAGATATAGAATTTGAAATTGGAGAGATGGTCATGCTTAAAGTTGCACCTTGGAAAGGCGTTGTTCGATTTGGTAAGCGAGGGAAATTAAATCCAAGGTATATTGGACCATTCAAGATTATTGATCGTGTCGGACCAGTAGCTTACCGACTTGAGTTACCTCAACAACTCGCGGCTGTACATAACACTTTCCACGTCTCGAATTTGAAGAAATGTTTTGCTAAAGAAGATCTCACTATTCCGTTAGATGAAATCCAAATCAATGAAAAACTCCAATTCATCGAAGAACCCGTCGAAATAATGGATCGTGAGGTTAAAAGACTTAAGCAAAACAAGATACCAATTGTTAAGGTTCGATGGAATGCTCGTAGAGGACCCGAGTTCACCTGGGAGCGTGAAGATCAGATGAAGAAGAAATACCCGCATCTATTTCCAGAAGATTCATTAACACCTTCAACAGCTTAAAATTTCGGGACGAAATTTATTTAACGGGTAGGTACTGTAGTGACCCGAACTTTTCCATGTTTATATATATTAATTGAGATTGATATTTACATGATTAAATGTTTCCAACATGTTAAGCAATCAAACTTGTTAAGACTTGATTAATTGAAATATGTTTCATATAGACAATTGACCACCCAAGTTGACCGGCGATTCACGAACGTTAAAACTTGTAAAAATGACTTGACGATATATATATGGATATACATATGGTTAACATGAGATTATGATAAGTAAGTATCTCCATAAGTATATTAACAATGAGTTATATACATATAAACAAGACTACTAACTTAAGGATTTCGAAACGAGACATATATGTAACGATTATCGTTGTAACGACATTTAAATGTATATATATCATATTAAGATATATTAATATATCATAATATCATGATAATATAATAATTTAACATCTCATTAGATATAATAAACAATGGGTTAACAACATTAATTGAGATCGTTAACTTAAAGGTTTCAAAACAACACTTACATGTAACGACTAACGATGACTTAACGACTCCGTTAAAATGTATATACATGTAGTGTATTTAGATGTATTAAAATACTTCTGGAAGACTTCAAGACATATATCAAAACACTCATACTTAACGAAAATGGTTACAGTTACTTTCCCATTCTTTTCTTTCATCAAGAATTCTAGTCGTATTCTTACCCGTATTATACACAGCTTCAAAACGTACTTACTATGGGTATATACCAATAGGAACTAGCATGGGATTCCACTTTTGATTATGTCATGTATGACTAATCAATTTTAACTTCTACCATGAGCTAGTCAACTAACTAGAACTCCTTTTAACCCCACTCACCACTCACCAATTAACACTCATCATTCACTCCATTTCACTTCCAAATCTCTTTCTAATTCTCTCTCAACACACCCACACTATTATGAACGCATTTTTCCAGTAGTTAATCATCATCTTCATCAAAAATCACTTCAAGAATCAAGCTATAATCATCATAGGAAGAACACTTCAAGAATACTTCAAAAATCCCTTCAAGTTTACTAATTTACTTCCAAGCTTCCTAATCCATTCCAAGTAATCATCTAAGATCAAGAAACCTTTGTTATATACAGTAGGTTATCTTTCTTATTCAAGGTAATATTCATATTCAAACTTTGATTCAATTTCTATAACTATAAACTATCTTAATTCGAGCAAAAATCTTACTTGAACTTGTTTTTGTGTCATGATCCTACTTCAAGAACTTTCAAGCCATCCAAGATCCTTTGAAGCTAGATCATTTCTTGTCACTTCCAGTAGGTTTACCTACTAAACTTGAGGTAGTAATGATGTTCATAACATCATTCGATTCATATATATAAAACTATCTTATTCGAAGGTTTAAACTCGTAACCACTAGAACATAGTTTAGTTAATTCTAAACTTGTTCGCAAACAAAAGTTAATCCTTCTAACTTGACTTTTAAAATTAACTAAACACATGTTCTATATCTATATGATATGCTAACTTAATGATTTAAAACCTGGAAACACGAAAAACACCGTAAAACCGGATTTACGCCGTCGTAGTAACACCGCGGGCTGTTTTGGGTTAGTTAATTAAAAACTATGATAAACTTTGATTTAAAAGTTGTTATTCTAAGAAAATGATTTTTATTATGAACATGAAACTATATCCAAAAATTATGGTTAAACTCAAAGTGGAAGTATGTTTTCTAAAATGGTCATCTAGACGTCGTTCTTTCGACTGAAATGACTACCTTTACAAAAACGACTTGTAACTTATTTTTCCGACTATAAACCTATACTTTTTCTGTTTAGATTCATAAAATACAGTTCAATATGAAACCATAGCAATTTGATTCATTCAAAACGGATTTAAAATGAAGAAGTTATGGGTAAAACAAGATTGGATAATTTTTCTCATTTTAGCTACGTGAAAATTGGTAACAAATCTATTCCAACCATAACTTAATCAACTTGTATTGTATATTATGTAATCTTGAGATACCATAGACACGTATACAATGTTTCGACCTATCATGTCGACACATCTATATATATTTCGGAACAACCATAGACACTCTATATGTGAATGTTGGAGTTAGCTATACAGGGTTGAGGTTGATTCCAAAATATATATAGTTTGAGTTGTGATCAATACTGAGATACGTATACACTGGGTCGTGGATTGATTCAAGATAATATTTATTGATTTATTTCTGTACATCTAACTGTGGACAACTAGTTGTAGGTTACTAACGAGGACAACTGACTTAATAAACTTAAAACATCAAAATATATTAAAAGTGTTGTAAATATATTTTGAACATACTTTAATATATATGTATATATTGTTATAGGTTCGTGAATCAACAGTGGCCAAGTCTTACTTCTCGACGAAGTAAAAATCTGTGAAAGTGAGTTATAGTCCCACTTTTAAAATCTAATATTTTTGGGATGAGAATACATGCAGGTTTTATAAATGATTTACAAAATAGACACAAGTACGTGAAACTACATTCTATGGTTGAATTATCGAAATCGAATATGCCCCTTGTTATTAAGTCTGGTAATCTAAGAATTAGGGAACAGACACCCTAATTGACGCGAATCCTAAAGATAGATCTATTGGGCTTAACAAACCCCATCCAAAGTACCGGATGCTTTAGTACTTCGAAATTTATATCATATCCGAAGGGTGTCCCGGAATGATGGGGATATTCTTATATATGCATCTTGTTAATGTCGGTTACCAGGTGTTCACCATATGAATGATTTTTATCTCTATGTATGGGATGTGTATTGAAATATGAAATCTTGTGGTCTATTATTATGATTTGATATATATAGGTTAAACCTATAACTCACCAACATTTTTGTTGACATTTTAAGCATGTTTATTCTCAGGTGATTATTAAGAGCTTCCGCTGTTGCATACTTAAATAAGGACAAGATTTGGAGTCCATGCTTGTATGATATTGTGTAAAAACTGCATTCAAGAAACTTATTTTTTTTTAACATATTTGTATTGTAAACCATTATGTAATGGTCGTGTGTAAACAGGATATTTTAGATTATCATTATTTGATAATCTACGTAAAGCTTTTTAAACCTTTATTGATGAAATAAAGGTTATGGTTTGTTTAAAAATGAATGCAGTCTTTGAAAAATGTCTCATATAGAGGTCAAAACCTCGCAACGAAATCAATTAATATGGAACGTTTTTAATCAATAAGAACGGGACATTTCACCCGATCCCATTTAAGGAAGCATCACAATAAACTACCATATCTTCGACACCTTCCGGTAACACTAACACCGGAGCCTGACATAACTTCTCTTTTAACAATTGAAAAGCAATTTCTTGCTCGTTCTCCCAAACAAACTTCGCATTCTTCCTTGTCAATTTCGTCAACGAAGAAGCGATCTTAGAAAAATCTTGGATAAACCGACGATAATAACCGGCCAACCCGAGAAAACTCCGGATTTCCGTAGGCGTAGTCGGTCGTCCCCAACTCTTCACCGTCTCAATCTTCCCCGGATCCACTTGGATACCGCCTTCGTTCACAATATGGCCAAGAAATTGGACCTCTCTTAGCCAAAATTCACATTTAGAGAATTTTGCATACAACTTCTCCTTTCTTAATGTCTTCAAAACTTCACGCAAGTGACGTTCATGTTCGTGCATACTTTTCGAGTAGACTAGTATGTCGTCAATGAACACAATGACCGACTTGTCCAACATAGGTTGGCACACCCGGTTCATAAGATCCATGAATGCCGCTGGTGCATTCGTAAGACCAAAAGGCATAACCACAAACTCATAATGCCCATAACGCGTTCGGAAAGCCGTTTTCTCAATGTCTTCCTCACGGACCCGCATTTGATGATAGCCGGACCGTAGGTCGATCTTAGAGAAATACGTCGCCCCTTGAAGTTGATCAAACAAATCGTCAATCCTAGGTAACGGATAACGATTCTTGATCGTCACTTTATTTAACTCACGGTAATCGATGCACATACGCATACTACCATCTTTCTTCTTCACGAATAAGACCGGAGCGCCCCACGGCGAAGCACTCGGTCGGATAAAACCTTTCTCAAGCAACTCTTGAATTTGATTCAACAACTCTTGAATTTCCGTTGGTGCTAAACGATAAGGAGTTTTAGCGATGGGGGTAGCCCCCGGAACCAACTCAATGCGAAACTCGACTTGTCTTTCCGCCGGAACACCCGGTAACTCATCCGGAAAAACGTCTTCAAACTCATTAACTACCGGAATTTCACGAATAGGTGGTGGCTCATTACGAGTATCAACAACATGAGCAAGGAAAGCCATGCCACCGGTAACAACGGAACGACGCGCCCGTGCAAAAGTGCATATCGGCACCGTTCTTCTTCTCTTATCACCATGAATAATCATTTCTCCCCCACTTGGGGCCTTAACACGAATAAACTTGTCATGGCATGCAATATCGGCTCTGTATTGATCGAGCCAATCCATACCAACGACAATATCAAAATCGCCCAAGGTCATTGGAATGAGATTAATTTTAAAAGTTTCGGCACCAAAAACAACATCGCAATTCCTACACACATCAACCACTAGCACCGTCTTGCCGTCCGCTATTTCGACTTCTACCGGACGACTTAACTTAGCTAACGGTCTATCAAGTTTAGGCACAAATTTAGGAGAAACAAACGACAAATTTGCACCGCTATCAAAAAGAATTCTCGCCGGATTAGAATTAACCATAAAAGTACCTGAGACAACTTCGTTCGATTGTTTGGCTTCATCATTAGTCATCAAATAGTTGCGACCCCTAGCCGTACCCGCCGCCCTCTCCAACCTTTTCACATTATCATTTCGCAAGTCGGGACACTCCGGCTTCTTATGCCCCTCTTTGCCGCAATTAAAGCAAGTAACCTTGGTCGACGCCTTAGGACATTAACGAGCCATGTGCCCTCTTTGATTACAATTAAAGCAAGTGGGTCCAAAACTCCCGGAACCACCCTTCTTCGCACTATTAACGCTCTCGGCGCCTCTTTTGGACTTCTTGTTTGAAAAATTCGAATGGCTCGATCCTTCAAACTTCCTTTTCGAAAAAGTAAAATCACTCTTCCTAGGCACCTCCGGCTCAAAACCCCGAGCCAACTCAAACAATTCATCAAAAGTCTTAGCCATACCCCGGCTAATCTTGCTCTTGTAGTCGGCATTCAAGGTACGATAAAAATCTTTCATAAGCTTATGATCATCACCCACATACTCCGGGCAAAAACGAGTCTTTGCCAAGAATGTAGACTTGAGGGTAACTAAATCCATGGAACCTTGTTGCAAATGATGCAACTCGTCCCGGATTCGATCAAGATCGGATGAAGTTCGGTATTCCTTGAAAAACTCTTTCTTGAACTCCTCCCATGTCAAGTCCATGCATTGCTCTTCGCCATACAAATTGATTTTATCATCCCACCACAACTTGCCCTCTTCACGTAACATGCTAGACCCAAACCTCGTCTTCTTCTCGGGAGGACACTCCGCAGTACGGAAGGCCCCCTCGATGTCCGAAATCCAACAAGTACTTTTCAACGGATCCCTCACCCCATTAAACGTCGGAGGTTGAGTATCCTTAAAATTTTTGTAGTGGAAGTCTCTCTTTCCATCACCCCCTTCACCTCGAGGATAAATGTTTCTAGCATCAAGGGCCTCTTCAATAGTGGCCTTCATTCGTTCGTTTATCATTTCGGTCACTTGCCCATCGACCGACTCTTGGAAGACCTTTCGAACGTCCGCAAGAAAATACGATTTCAACTTCTTAAAGACGGCCTCGACCTTGGTAGAGAACTCGGCGTCTTCACTTGTACTTCCGTTATCGTGATCGGGACCGTTTCTCGTCTTCATTCTATAAAACGAATTAGCTTAAACCACGAAACGAAAGGGCAAATATACACAATTACATACATATACGCCTCACTACCCCATCTCGCTCAACAATCGTTGTACATTGCTTGTTTGACCCGATTTGCACCCGTAGTAATGGTAGCTAGTCATTACTACGCGAGCACGTCGCGCTAACTCGCTAGTACAACGTCCATCTCGCTTGATGATTGCTAAACACAACACAAACAAATAGCGCATGATTAGTTCACATAAACCTATGCACTAATCATTCCGATCCGACCCAAAGTCCTACAAGTCCCGCATAATCACGCACACAAAAGTCTAAGTCTAGGCGCCTATCTCAAGTCACCTAAATCCCTTAGACCATGCTCTGATACCACTTGTAACAACCCAAACCAACACCCGACAAAACCTTGTGAAAATACGAAATAAAAAAAAAATTTTGTTGCAGAGCATCGGCGCGCCGCGCCATATGGCCCGCGCGCCGCGCCATATCTGGCTGTCCCCGGGACTTTTAACCGCGAAAAGATTGACTAGTTCCCGGCACTTTTAGACAAAACGCTTTTTACCATACAACCAAATATGTAAAACTAACATGTTTCAAACATAAAATTAAAGTTTTACAAGCGGGGCCCACACGACCCAAATTACAAGTTTAGTACAATTTAGGAGTTTCGACCACCAAAAAGTTTAAGTTCCAAACTACACAATGAGCATGGCGTTTGGGATTAAACTACCCAACTATCGGTCAAACTCCGAGAGCTACTAAAACCAAAAGCGTCCCTTAGCAACAAGTGGGATTCCTAGTCCAAAACGATGCCCTTACCCTTGTCCAACACCGAACCTATAAAAGTGGTAAACAACGAGAGGGTAAGCAAAGCTTAGTGAATGCAATAATTACACATACATATATATCGCCCATCTATTTGCAATCACAACACAAGATACCTCGTACGAAACGTGTAACACAAAAGCATGTCATCAACCTCAAACACTTAACAAGTCATACAATAACATAACCGAGTTAGCATATACTCAACACAACCATAAATAATTTAGCATGCTAAATATCAACAAATCTTAATATGGTTAACCATGACGCTATGGTGCTACCGGCTCGTGGTTCACACCATACGCATTGAGTCTCACTCGTTTATAGTGCTACCGGCTCGTGGTTCACACTTTGTTTATAGTGCTACCGGCTCGTGGTTCACACTCGATGCTACCGGCTCGTGGTTCACATCAATTATTTTATAGTGCTACCGGCTCGTGGTTCACACTCGATGCTACCGGTTCGTGGTTCACATCAATTTACACACATGCTATGGTACTACCGGCTCGATGGTTCATACCATAACACCCACAAATAAACACGCCATATACACGAATGCATAATTATTCCACTCACCTCAAAATCTCTTGGTGAAAGATAACCGAGCTTGAACACTTCAATGTAACGCACCTATTACATTTATCACAATATCAAAATCACAACTCGAGTTGGTCAACACTCTAAAGCTCACTCCTAGTGTTAATTTGACCCATGGTGCAAATCCGACCCATTTGCACCCTTAACCCTAAAATCGGGTTAACTCATCACAAAACCCTATCATTAACCAAAGTAGGTTCATTACACATTTTAACACTAGTTTTAGGCTTCAACCACACATATTAATTAGCTTAGGTTCATTTTGACCCATTTGACACTTTCAAAGTCAACCTACCCATTTTGGGTCAACCACTAACCCATTTACACCCATTTACATAAATCATGGTGTTCTAGCAATTTTACTAGCTAATTAGGGTTCTCTAACAACAAGTAACTCTTCCAAACCCTAGTTAACCCAATATTGAGTCTACATGACTCAAATTACCCTAGAACACCCAAAACACTAACAAAATGGGTTTTATGTTCATCTTCACCCCAAACCCTAGCCCTAAATCAAATTAAACAAAGAAATTAAGATTAGAGCATACCACAACTATCACAACGAAGCTAGAGGGAAGGCGAACAACTTTAATGCTTGGACTTAAGCAAGAAACCTTCTTCTTCTTCTCCAAAATGGGGTTTCCCTCACTAAAAGCCACTCTCTCTCTAGAATTGATTTGGATAAGTGTTGGTAGTTGTGGAAGGAGTAAATGAACTCCCCAAAACTGATCTAAGGCATTAAATCCGGCCTCCAAGTGATTTTACCAAAATACCCTCAAAATATCTAATTTAAAAGAAAGAGAGAATCTGTCACAGACAGATGGCGCGGCGCGCCACCAGGCGGCGCGGCGCGCAACTCTCCCAGTCCAGCTCCTTTTGCCTTTTTAAATATATACAACCAAACCCCGATTCGAGTACCGCACAATACACTTATATACACATGTGTACACTTCAATTATTCGGGTCTTACAGTTGCATGCATGGGGATAACAAGTAACTAGCTAGTAACAAGATTCTTAATGAAATAAACTAACTAGTTAGGCATTAAATGGACTACTTACATGTGGTGCTGGGCTAACTAGTCCACTTAAGGGTGTAGGGTGGGCTTATAAGCCCATGTTCAATCATAAAGCCCAAGTATGTATTAATTAACAAATAAATCCAATTAAAGCCCAAGTAACTAACTAATCACCATAGTTAATTAAAATGATTAATAAAACTTAATCATGAACGTAAATAATACTTGAAAATATTATTCGTAAAAGTTTCGTGTGTCACAAAGACGTTTCGGGCAATTAAAGTCAAGTACGGGCAATCATGGCAGCATGTAAATGTAATAACATACATTCGTTAAATCACACGTATTAATAATAAACATTATTAATAAATAAACGTTGGAAAAATCCAGGGTCGTTACATTACCCACCTGTTAAAGAAAATTTCGTCCCGAAATTTTAGGCTGAGGTAGATGGAGGAGTCGGGAAAAGGTGAGGATACTTCCGCATCATTTGATCCTCTCGCTCCCAAGTAAACTCAGGTCCTCGTTTGGCATTCCATCGCACTCGGACGATCGGAATCTTGTTGCGTTTCAAAGTTTTGATCTCACGATCCATAATCTCGACAGGTTCCTCCACGAAGTAGAGTTTGTCATCAATTGTAACAAGTAAATTTGGGTGTGGAAGGCGAGTTGGGGCAATCACGAGAGATGTGACTTTTTTGCCCACAAGTATAGCAAGTGGGTACATGACCACCGGAGCCACCTTTCTTCACACTGTTAACACTTTCGGAACCCTTCTTGTTCTTTTTGTTGGAAAAGCTCGATTGACTCGAATTCTCGAACTTCCTCTTTCCAAAAGTAAAACCACTCTTTCTCAACACAAGCGCTTCAAAACCCTTCGCCATATTGAACAATTCATCAAAGCTCTTCACCACGTTCACACTAATTTTCTCTTGATAATTATCATTCAAGATCCTATAAAAATCTTCCTTCAACATCTTATCGTTCCCGACATACTCCGGGCAAAATTGGGTCTTGGACAAAAACACGGATTTGAGAGTGTTCAAATCCATCGACCCTTGCCTCAAGGAACGTAACTCGTCCTTAAGCCTAGTAAGATCGGCCGGAGTTCGGTATTCATCGAAAAACTCTACCTTGAATTCATCCCAAGTAAAATCCATGCGTTGTTCTTCACCATAACCTTGGATTTTCGCATCCCACCATAGCTTAGCGTCACCCCTTAACATGCTACAACCATACCTTGTCTTCTTATCAAGAGGACATTCACAAGTACGGAAAGCCCCCTCCATATCGGAGATCCATCGAGCACTCTTGAGAGGGTCTCGTTCACCTTCAAAGGTGGGAGGTTGAGAATCCTTAAAATTCTTATAAAAGAAGTCCCGTCTCCCCACATTATCCTCTTGATGAACGGCCTTCACTTGCTCCTTGACTACATTGACTAATTGCTCGTCAATCGTATCTAGAAACATTTTCTTAACATCCTCGAGGAACTCCGCCTTTTGACGTTTAAAGATGGCCTCAACTTTGGCCGTGAACTCAACGTCCTCACTCGTACCCCCATTTTCGGTGTCGTGTCCGTTTCTCATCTTCATTCTATAAAACGGAAAAAATTAAACAACGAACGGAACAAAAGGACATAACACGTATGCATATACGTATACCCCACACTACTCCATCTTACTCAACAATCGTCGTACATTAATTGTTTGACACGATTTGCACCCGTAACAATGGTAGCTAATCATTGTTACGCGAACACGTCGCATTAACTTGTTAGTACAACGTCCATCTCGCTTGATGATTGCTAAACACAACACATATCAATTAGCACGAGGCTAATTCACATAAACCAAAGTACTAACCATTCCCGATTAGACTCAAAGTCCTACAAGTCCCGCATAAAAGCGCATGCACAATAAAGTCTAAGTCTAGGCACCTATCTCAAGTCGCCTAAATCCCTTAGACCATGCTCTGATACCACTTGAAACAACCCAACCCGTATTCCATACGATAAATTTTTTTTTTTTTAAATAATACACATTTACGCGCCAATTAAATATGTAACCATTCCACACGTTCGTTGGAACATACAACAAGTTTTAGTGTTTACAAAAGGCACAAAGGCCATTAATGAATGAGGTACAAGTTTGACCAATACAAAAATGATAGTTTTAAACCAAACAACACATCGAGCATGGTTTGGGACTAAACTACCCAAAACGCTAGGCCAACTTCCAAAAGCTCCAACAAAACGTCATCAAAGGACACCTAATGCCCGATAACCCATTTGCCTTTATCCACACCTGCATCTAAAAAGATAAACAACGAGAGGGGTAAGCTAATGCTTAGTGAATGCAATAATTATACATACACATATATAATATATCTACTTGCAAACACTTACACAATACCGTACACAAGCTAGCAATTCGACAACCATGCAAAACATTATGCATATACCAATAACCGCAATTCACATTGAGCTAGCAATAACAAAAGCATATAGTTCATATTTAAGTATGCTAATGCACAATTCATACAACCATGGTTAACCATCGTAAAAGGAATGGTACTCTAATTTCCCATTGGTGTTCATAACAACCGTTAGTGCACAACACATATATCACTAACCCTTGGACAACACATATCCGTTTATAAAATCGTTAGTGTACAACACATATAACACTAAATCGGACAACACATATCCATTCATAAATCATTAGTGTACAACACATATAACACTAAATTGGACAACATATATCCGTTCTTAAAACCGTTAGCGTACAACGCATATATCACTAACTTGGACAACACATATCCATTTCTACAAGTAAACACATCATATACGTACATGTATACTTATTCCACTCACCTTGACACAAGGATGATGATTATGCACGTCCGAACTTCAAGGCAATGTACCTAATTCATTAAGTACACATTCAATACACCAACTAGTGGAATTAACCACATTACACATACTTGAGCATTTAATGACCCAATTTGCATTAAATGACCCAACTACCACAAAACCGTCCATAATTGGCCAAGACTCAACTTTAATCACTAAAGCTAGTGAATTAAAGTCTGCTAACCTCAACTAACGTAACTTAGGGTAATTTCATACCCAATTCACCCAAACTAGGTCAACATTACTCTTTTGACCCATTTTAACATTTACACATTCAAACTTAGTCAAACATGACCCATTTAACATCTCTTTCAACTTTAAACAAGTGTCTTGATGCTCAACAACACAATTTACACTTAAAATTCTCATTAAACAAGACCAAACCCTAGATTACATCTATTTAGGGTTTTCCTTTCATCACATGACCCAAGTTCACCCATTTTAACCCCAAATGGGTCATACAAGTCTCTAGTGGCCAAAACCTAACCATAAACCAATTAAAACGCAAATCATAGAGTTATGACTTACCAAGACTACCAAAGTGTAGCTAGAGATGCAAGGAACAACTTTAACACTTGGGTTCGGGCAAGATTCAACCTTCCTCTTCACTAAAACAAGCTTTCTCACTCTTACAGTATCACTCTCTCTCTAACTTTGTTTTTATTTAATTGGAAATGAATTAAATGAGAAAGAGATAAGGTTGGATCAGCATTTACTCCCCCAAAACTGGCCCTATGTGAAAAGACATCAATGCCCTCAAAAGATTCCATTTAAAATGGACAAAAAAGTAAAACAACGACCTCTGTCGCGTTTCGCGACACTCAAACGCGATAAACAAGTTTCAAACGCGATAACCTTGACAGAATTCAGGATTTTGACACGTCGCGTTTTGATGCGACTTGTCGCGTTCTGCGACGTACTGGGTCGCGATACACCTGCTCCAGACGCGACAACTTGCCAGTAACCACACAACTTAAATTTTTAAACACCAAAACTCTACAATATCGAGTATAGATATGAAATTAAGCGTACACAAGGATAAATAAGTACCTTAAGTCACATTCGGGAGGAACGGGATGTTACAACTCTCCCCCACTTGAATCGGAGCGCGTCCTCGCGATCCAAGCCGCATGACAAGCCGGAAGATAAACCAAAGCAAACTCTTCGGTTTCTCATGTAAACTCGGAACCCTTTCGATGTCGCCATTGCACTTTGAAGGTTCTAACCTCCTTGTTTCGCAACATCTTAACCTTTTCATCAAGGATTGCAATCGGCTCTTCCGCATACTCTAACTTGTTATTCAGCGCAATTTCATCCAATGGCACCCAAGTCGAGTCATCCGCAAGACACTTACGAAGATGGGAAACATGAAACGTATTATGAATTCCCGCAAGTTCTTCGGGCAACTCTAGTCGATAAGAAACCTCACCAACACGTGCCAAAACCTTGAAAGGACCAATAAACCGAGGAGCTAACTTTCCTCGTTTCCGAAACCGGATAACACCCTTCCATGGAGAAACCTTAAGCATCACCATGTCACCTTCTTGAAACTCAAACATTCTCCTACCTTTATCGGCATAAGACTTTTGTCGATCTTGCGCCGCTTTAAGTCGAGCCCGAATCATCTCAATTTTACTATTTGTCTCCAAAACCAAATCGGAGCTTCCGATTTCTCGTTGACCCACTTCTCCCCAACAAATGGGAGTTCGACACATACGCCCATAGAGCATCTCATAAGGTGGCATTCCAATACTAGTGTGGTAACTATTGTTGTATGAGAATTCCACCAAGGGTAAGTGCTCATCCCAACTTCCACCAAAATCAATAATACACGCCCTTAACATATCCTCTAACGTTTGGTTCGTACGCTCGGTTTGACTGTCCGTTTGAGGATGATACGCCGTGCTCAATTTCAATTGAGTACCCATATCTTCATGAAACTTGTTCCAAAAGCGGGACGTAAAACGAGTATCCCGATCCGAAACAATAGATATAGGAACCCCATGTCTCGATATCACCTCCTTGATAAACAACTTGGATAAAGTCTCCGATGATATCGTTTCCCGAATGGGAAGAAACAAAGCACTTTTCGTCAAACGATCAACTATCACCCAAATCGTATCATATTGGGTTCTCGCCGTCTTCGGTAACTTAGTGATAAAGTCCACGGTAATGTGCTCCCATTTCCATTTCGGGACTTCCAAGGGTTGTAACTTATCGTACGACTTTTGGTGTTCGGCTTTAACTTGCAAACACGTGACGCATTGTTCAACATACTTAACCACATCACGTTTCATACCGGGCCACCAATAATCTTTCTTCAAATCATAGTACATCTTTGTTGCACCCGGATGAATGGAGTACCTTGACTTATGTGCTTCATCAAGTAGCACATGTCGGTTACCACCCATCTTAGGTACCCACACTCTTCCTTGAAACGACAACAAACCACGCGAGCCCATAGTAATGAACTCCGTTTGCCCCACAATCCGCTCTTCATGCTTGTTGTGAACATACGCTTCTATTTGAATCTCACCAAGCTTTACAAGGAAATCGTTAGTAATAATCATGCGTAACGATCCTACTCGTATCGCCGGATGTTGACTCTTTCGACTCAACGCATCCACGACCACGTTCGCCTTTCCCGGATGATAAAGTATCTCACAATCATAATCCTTTACCACATCCATCCACCTACGTTGACGATAATTCAAATCTCGTTGAGTAAAGAGATGTTTCAAACTCTTATGGTCCGAATAAATCGTACACTTGACACTATACAAGTAGTGGCGCCAAATTTTCAACGCATGAACCACCGCCGCCAATTCAAGATCGTGAGTCGGGTATCTCTTTTCGTGTTCCTTTAATTGTCGAGAGGCGTAAGCGATGACTTTACCTCTTTGCATCAAAACACACCCGAGCCCATTTAAAGAAGCATCACAATAAACCGTCATGTCTTCTACCCCTTCCGGCAACACTAACACCGGAGCTTGACACAATTTCTCTTTTAACAATTGAAAAAGCGATTTCTTGCTCGTTCTCCCAATTGAATCTTACGTTCTTCCTCGTCAATTTAGTCAAAGGAGAAGCAATCTTAGAAAAGTCTTGGATGAACCGACGATAATAACCGGCCAATCCGAGAAAGCTTCGGATTTCCGTAGGCGTAGTCGGTTGTCCCCAACTCTTCACCGTTTCTATCTTCCCCGGGTCTACTTGAATTCCTTTTTGATTCACAATATGGCCAAGGAATTGGACTTCCCTTAGCCAAAATTCACATTTGGAGAATTTTGCATACAACTTCTCCTTCCGCAATGTCTTCAACACTTCACGCAAATGGTGCTCATGTTCCTTCATACTCTTAGAATAAACGAGTATGTCGTCGATGAACACAATTACCGACTTGTCCAACATAGGTTGGCACACTCGGTTCATAAGATCCATGAATGCCGCCGGTGCATTCGTAAGACCAAAAGGCATAACTACAAATTCAAAATGCCCGTAACGCGTTCGAAAAGCCGTTTTCTCTATGTCTTCCTCACGGACCCGCACTTGATGATAGCCGGACCGTAAGTCAATCTTAGAAAAATACGTTGCACCTTGGAGTTGGTCAAACAAATCGTCAATCCTAGGTAATGGATAGCGATTTTTGATCGTCACTTTGTTCAACTCCCGATAATCGATGCACATCCGCATACTTCCATCTTTCTTTTTCACAAACAAGACCGGAGCACCCCATGGCGAGGAGCTCGGTCGAATGAAACCCTTCTCAAGTAACTCTTGGGTTTGATTTAACAATTCTTGCATTTCCGTCGGCGCTAAACGATAAGGAGTTTTAGCAATGGGAGTAGCTCCCGGAACCAACTCAATGCGAAATTCTACTTGTCTTTCCTCCGGAACCCCCGGTAACTCATCCGGAAAAACATCTTCGAACTCACTAACCACCGGAATTTCACGTATAGGTGGTGGCTCTTCACGAGTATCAACAACATGGGCAGGAAAAGCCATGCCACCACTAACAAGAGAACGACGTGCCCGTGCAAAAGTGCATATCAGCACAAGTCTCCTACGCTTATCACCGTGAATAATTAACTCTTCCCCACTTGGGGTCTTCACTCGAATAGATTTTTCATGGCATGCGATATCGGCTCTATTTCGATCGAGCCAATCCATACCAACAACGATATCAAATCGCCCAAAGTCATAGGGATGAGATCAATTTTAAAGTTTTCGACACCAAACACAACATCACAATTTTTACACACATCAACCACTAGCACCGTCTTGCCGTCCGCTATTTCGACTTCTACCGGACGACTTAATTTAGCTAGCGGTTTGTTAAGCTTAGATACAAATCGAGGCGACACGAAAGACAAATTAGCACCGCTATCAAAAAGAATCCTTGCCGGATTAGAATTGACAATGAAAGTACCTGAGACAACTTCGTTCGATTGTTTGGCTTCATCATTGGTCATCAAATAGTTGCAACCCCTCGCCGTACCCGCCGCCTTCTCTAACCGCTTAACATTATCATTGCGCAACTCGGGACACTCGGGCCTTTTGTGCCCTTCTTTACCACAATTGAAACAAGTAAATTTGGGTGTGGAAGGCGAGTTGGGGCAATCACGAGAGATGTGACCTTTTTGCCCACAAGTATAGCAAGTGGGTACATGACCACCGGAGCCACCTTTCTTCACACTGTTAACACTTTCGAAGCCCTTCTTGTTCTTTTTGTTGGAAAAGCTCGATTGACTCGAATTCTCGAACTTCCTCTTTCCAAAAGTAAAACCACTCTTTCTCAACACAAGCGCTTCAAAACCCTTCGCCATATTGAACAATTCATCAAAGCTCTTCACCACGTTCACACTAATTTTCTCTTGATAATTATCATTCAAGATCTATAAAAATCTTCCTTCAACATCTTATCGTTCCCGACATACTCCGGGAAAAATTGGGTCTTGGACAAAAACACGGATTTGAGAGTGTTCAAATCCATCGACCCTTGCCTCAAGGAACGTAACTCGTCCTTAAGCCTAGTAAGATCGGCCGGAGTTCGGTATTCATCGAAAAACTCTACCTTGAATTCATCCCAAGTAAAATCCATGCATTGTTCTTCACCATAAACTTGGATTTTCACATCCCACCATAGCTTAGCGTCACCCCTTAACATGCTACAACCATACCTTGTGTTCTTATCAAGAGGACATTCACAAATACGGAAAGCCCCCTCCATATCGGAGATCCATCGGGCACTCTTGAGAGGGTCTCGTTCACCTTCAAAGGTGGGAGGTTGAGAATCCTTAAAATTCTTATAAAAGAAGTCCCGTCTCCCCACATTATCCTCTTGATGAACGGCCTTCACTTGCTCCTTGACTACATTGACTAATTGCTCGTCAATCGTATCTAGAAACATTTTCTTAACATCCTCGAGGAACTCCACCTTTTGACGTTTAAAGATGGCCTCAACTTTGGCCGTGAACTCAACGTCCTCACTCGTACCCCCATTTTCGGTGTCGTGTCCGTTTCTCATCTTCATTCTATAAAACGGAAAAAATTAAACAACGAACGGAACAAAAGGACATAACACGTATGCATATACGTATACCCCACACTACTCCATCTTACTCAACAATCGTCGTACATTACTTGTTTGACACGATTTGCATCCGTAACAATGGTAGCTAATCATTGTTACGCGAACACGTCGCATTAACTTGTTAGTACAACGTCCATCTCGCTTGATGATTGCTAAACACAACACATATCAATTAGCACGAGGTTAATTCACATAAACCAAAGTACTAACCATTCCCGATTAGACCCAAAGTCCTACAAGTCCCGCATAAAAGCGCATGCACAATAAAGTCTAAGTCTAGGCACCTATCTCAAGTCGCCTAAATCCCTTAGACCATGCTCTGATACCACTTGAAACAACCCAACCCGTATTCCATACGATAAATTTTTTTTTTTTTAAATAATACACATTTACGCGCCAATTAAATATGTAACCATTCCACACGTTCGTTGGAACATACAACAAGTTTTAGTGTTTACAAAAGGCACAAAGGCCATTAATGAATGATGTACAAGTTTGACCAATACAAAAATGATAGTTTTAAACCAAACAACACATCGAGCATGGTTTGGGACTAAACTACTCAAAACGCTAGGCCAACTTCCAAAAGCTCCAACAAAACGTCATCAAAGGACACCTAATGCCCGATAACCCATTTGCCTTTATCCACACCTGCATCTAAAAAGATAAACAACGAGAGGGGTAAGCTAATGCTTAGTGAATGCAATAATTATACATACACATATATAATATATCTACTTGCAAACACTTACACAATACCGTACACAAGCTAGCAATTCGACAACCATGCAAAACATTATGCATATACCAATAACCGCAATTCACATTGAGCTAGCAATAACAAAAGCATATAGTTCATATTTAAGTATGCTAATGCACAATTCATACAACCATGGTTAACCATCGTAAAAGGAATGGTACTCTAATTTCCCATTGGTGTTCATAACAACCGTTAGTGCACAACACATATATCACTAACCCTTGGACAACACATATCCGTTTATAAAATCGTTAGTGTACAACACATATAACACTAAATCGGACAACACATATCCATTCATAAATCATTAGTGTACAACACATATAACACTAAATTGGACAACATATATCCGTTCTTAAAACCGTTAGCGTACAACGCATATATCACTAACTTGGACAACACATATCCATTTCTACAAGTAAACACATCATATACGTACATGTATACTTATTCCACTCACCTTGACACAAGGATGATGATTATGCACGTCCGAACTTCAAGGCAATGTACCTAATTCATTAAGTACACATTCAATACACCAACTAGTGGAATTAACCACATTACACATACTTGAGCATTTAATGACCCAATTTGCATTAAATGACCCAACTACCACAAAACCGTCCATAATTGGCCAAGACTCAACTTTAATCACTAAAGCTAGTGAATTAAAGTCTGCTAACCTCAACTAACGTAACTTAGGGTAATTTCATACCCAATTCACCCAAACTAGGTCAACATTACTCTTTTGACCCATTTTAACATTTACACATTCAAACTTAGTCAAACATGACCCATTTAACATCTCTTTCAACTTTAAACAAGTGTCTTGATGCTCAACAACACAATTTACACTTAAAATTCTCATTAAACAAGACCAAACCCTAGATTACATCTATTTAGGGTTTTCCTTTCATCACATGACCCAAGTTCACCCATTTTAACCCCAGATGGGTCATACAAGTCTCTAGTGGCCAAAACCCTAACCATAAACCAATTAAAACGCAAATCATAGAGTTATGACTTACCAAGACTACCAAAGTGTAGCTAGAGATGCAAGGAACAACTTTAACACTTGGGTTCGGGCAAGATTCAACCTTCCTCTTCACTAAAACAAGCTTTCTCACTCTTACAGTATCACTCTCTCTCTAACTTTGTTTTTATTTAATTGGAAATGAATTAAATGAGAAAGAGATAAGGTTGGATCAGCATTTACTCCCCCAAAACTGGCCCTATGTGAAAAGACATCAATGCCCTCAAAAGATTCCATTTAAAATGGACAAAAAAGTAAAATAGCGACCTCTGTCGCGTTTCGCGACACCTTGTCGCGTTTCGCGACACTCAAACGCGATAACCTTGACAGAATCCAGGATTTTGACACGTCGCGTTTTGATGCGACTTGTCGCGTTCCGCGACGTACTGGGTCGCGATACACCTGCTCCAGACGCGACAACTTGCCAGTAACCACACAACTTAAATTTTTAAACACCAAAACTCTACAATATCGAGTATAGATATGAAATTAAGCGTACACAAGGATAAATAAGTATCCTTAAGTCACATTCGGGAGGAACGAGATGTTACATGTCCAAACGGGTCCTCAACCTAAGTCAAATAGTACTAAGTCAGTAAATCGTCCGAATAGGTTTAAAAGTATGTAAATGTCTTAAGGGTCATCATCACTCATCATCAAACAAAAGGCGTAAAGTAAGTTTCGTTTATGAAAGTAGTTTAAAACAAAGGCTGACTTCGATCAGTCACCACGGCCTCTACCCTTACTGAATTAAGGTGAGACCAGTGGCCATGGCTCAGTATATGAGTCCTTTAAGTGTGGTAAAATTTACAGAAGCAAACTCGTCTTCGTTTGACCGTGGCGACGGTCTAAGTGCGAGTAGGTCAGAAATTTCTGCACAACGTTAAAGGACATAGTGACGATTGGAGGGCCATAAATCCTAAACCGTAACTCGAATTAAGACGAGTCCTATATGAAAAGTTATCTACTCGAACGGAGCTATTTGAAAATCATAATCACAACAGCCCAGGTCTTACTGATCAGACCCAGAATACAGAAAACAGACAGGTCAGTAGGTTCCGGTGGTTCTTGGTGTTCGATGCTTATCACGGTTCTCATCCTTGATGCATGTAGCTTCAAGTGTACAACTCGTTGATGTGTTTGCATCATTTTCACCAAGGTTTGACCATCATAACCCAAGTGCAAGTCTAAGACATGAAGCACAACTCACTTAAGAGTTGTATGAAGTTTGATGAACCAAAGTTACATCAAAGTCTTAGATCTAACACATACATGAACTTTAAAACTAATAATAAGTTACAAACTTGAAAGTGAACTTATGAAATCAAGATCTTAAGTTGTAGAACATAGTTCTTAGTTTGATCTTGAAGATCCAAGACTCAAAAGTCTAGATCTAACATAAGTGTACCAAGTTATAATAATAGAAAGTTTACTTACATGTTCTTGAACTTTTTAAAGTTAACTTTAGTTCAAGATTAATGAGATCAAAGTTAACTAGTAACATTTGACCAATAACAACCAACAAACATGAAATTAAAGTACATAATACAAAGAAATAACTAAGTAAACAAGTAAAAGGTTCATGGTTGTTCATACTTTAAAGATTCAAACCAAAGTTTGATCTTTAAGAAAGTAAACTTTAAAGTTTGCTTCATGAACTTCAAGTATGAGTTACAACACATGAACTTCCTTTCTTTAAACAAGTATTAAGTGGAGATCATAAACTAGAGAGTTTATGTCTTGTATGTTCTTGTTATAACAAGATAGATGAAGAATCAAACTAACAAGTTTTCTTCTTAGAAGATCACAAGTAAATAACAATAACAACTAGTAACTACATGTATTTAAACATTAAGCAAGAACAAGTAAACAACAACAAACAATGATGATGATTAAGGGTGTGTAATTCGATTTTTGTAAGAAAAGAAGAAGAGAAAAGAAGTTCCATTTACTTACAAGAAAGAAAGAAACCTTGAGAGAAAAGAGAGTAAAAATGAAAGCAAGTAAAAGTGTGTGTGAAGTGTATGAAGTTTACAAGAGTACAAGCACATAAGTTTTCAAAATTTGAAAGTAAAAACCCACTCCCCAAAGGCCTAAACCTTCGGCCAGCAGCAGAAAAAAGAGGGGAGGGAGAAGTTTGTTGGTCACTAGCATGTAAAGCTCTTTAAAGTTGGTTATTAGATGGTTGCATGCATGGGGATAACAAGTAACTAGCTAGTAACAAGATTCTTAATGAAATAAACTAACTAGTTAGTCATTAAATGGACTACTTACATGTGGTGATGGGCTAACTAGTCCACTTAAGGGTGTAGGGTGGGCTTATAAGCCCATGTTCAATCATAAAGCCCAAGTATGTATTAATTAACAAATAAATCCAATTAAAGCTCAAGTAACTAACTAATCACCATAGTTAATTAAAATGATTAATAAAACTTAATCATGAACGTAAATAATACTTGAAAATATTATTCGTAAAAGTTTCGTGTGTCACAAAGACGTTTCGAGCAATTAAAGTCAAGTACGGGCAATCATGGCAACATGTAAATGTAATAACATACATTCGTTAAATCACACGTATTAATAATAAACATTATTAATAAATAAACGTTGAAAAAATAAGTCGTGTCGGAAACATTAAATCATATCGAGAATTTGGTTCAAAATAAGTCGAAATTTTTCCGGGTCACCACAAAATCAAAATTAACAACATAATGTTACTTTATAACCCTTATCATCAAAATACATACAAAGTGTTCTATAACCCTTATCAACAATTTCTTCCGAGTTACTCGAATCATAACTCTCTTCTTTATATCCTACAGTACCATTCTAATCCTTTTTTAATCCATGGATCTTTGGTACGATATAAAAATACCATCATAATAAGCTACAAAATAACAAATAAACATCAAATAAATCTTATAAAAAAATTAAACTCAAATACAAATGAGTTCGCAAGAACAATAACTCAAACTTAATAGTACAGTACACTTTACATACCTCAAAAATGATATAAGAAAAATTAGATGCAAGAGCATTGAACTTCAACACTTTGTTAATATACAAAAACAGTGTGTTTGACATTAGTACTATAAACTAAGTAAAGAAAATGATACGGAGTATATATTAAAAAAATGACCATAAGCTAAAGTAAAGAATCTAGCTGTTTAAACGATGAGAACCTAATAAGTCAAATAACCTACCATGCATTCTATGTAGAATGTACTGGTCAATTGAAAAATGTCAATCTTTTAGTTTGAATATACAATATGCTTTCTACAATACCTATGTTAATACCTTTCTATTTTTCATTTCGTATTGAGACAACTTTTAATAGTGTAGAGCAAAAAGAAAAGAATGGCTAATTGATCCATCTATCTATTAAATAGGGAATTAGATAAACATTTAGTTTGAATCTGAATTCTATAGTATAGTAACATTAATCAGTCAAGAATGCCAATGACCAACAACAATAGCAACATATAACGCACGTAACACATATAATCAAATTAACAAACTTCACATAGCATGAACACTTGTCACACAAAACAGATAGCGAATTCAAGCAGAATAATTAATATTCAAAAAGCTAAAAGAACATAAAAAAAACTTACCAACCGTAGTTGCAATTCAGATACACACCCACAATAACCTACAACGAAATGATACATTAAAATAACACAAAGATTAAAAAAATGAATAGTCAAAAGGATACGTGTTTGATTAAAGTAATAGCAATAGTTCCACTGGAAAAAAACTGATTGAATGTTCTTCAATTCCTTACAAATTAACATAAGAATGAAATAAGATTGGATAAGTAATCAATCCTTTACGATCCATCCGATCAGGAAGGTTCGTTATGTAAAAAGTTGTGGTAGGTTTTTTTCAATTTTGATTCATAAGGATTAGGAATTGAGAGATTGTTACCGTTACGTACCTTGTAATACCAACCATCCTATTCTCGGCGATAAACCGATCTGCCTCCCATGATCTGCCGCCGATTAGCCGGGGTGAAAACCCTAAACCCTAAATCTAAACCCAAAGCCTAAACTCTAAACCCTACACCTTAAACCCTAAACTCTTCTAAATCCTCTGTTTTAAAAACTAAATCTAAACCATAACCCTAAATCCTAAGCCCTAAAATCTAAACCCTAACCTAAACCCTAAAAGCTAACCCTAAACTCTAACATAAACCATAAACTTTAAACCCAAAACCCTAAACACTAAACTCTGAACCCTAAACCTAAACCTACAAATAAAGCAAAACTTAAACCTAAACATAAAGCTAAACCTAAACCTAAACTCTTCACACTAAACCATAAAAGCTAAACCCAAACCCTACAACCTAATCCTAAACCCTAAACACTAAACCATAAACCCTAAACCCAAACCATACAACCTAATCCTAAACTCTACACACTAAACCCTAAACTTTAAATCCTAACCCCTAAATTGTAAACCCTAAACCTAAACCTATGTGTATATCAACATATTCTGGAATTTATCTTATAATGCAATAAAAAGATGGATGCTAAAGGCACTAGCTAGTCAAATTGGTAATGTTTTTTCGTTACCGAGTCACTCTGGTAAAGTCATAGTATGGGTCAATTATTTAAATAAGTCATAAGTAACCTATAATGTATTTCCGCCATTGTTGTACAATCTGTTTAAAACATGCATCATTATATTAGTACTCGAGGTTAAATTTCTTTACCATTGTTTTCACATACCTAGCATGAGCTTGCCGTAATGATGACCGGATTTCGGAGTAAGTTGTAAGTGTCCATATTGAAACCATTGCGTGGTCATTCCATAGCATTAGTTGGACGAAGTTGTCACTGTAAATGAAAAAACAACCTTCAGCAGTGAATTTACAAGGGATTATAGTAAAATTGTTTTGGTCACATAATTATAAATGCAGTGGTTTCTCATTTGAGGTTTATAATGTCGATAGATCTCCGTTGTTTTTGGCCTTCTTGTGAGTTTCCACTGGTTCTGATTTGGTCGACGACCTGAATACACCCTATGTGGTCTATTGAATAGGGATGCTAGATTTGATTTAAGCCCTTAATTTTGTATCATGTATCAAGATCTACTTGTGATATCAAGATCTACTTGTGATTCGCTTTTCCTTTTCATCGAGATTGAGGATGGAGTCGAAGAACTACTTTCACTGGATGAGGAAGTTGGTATCTAGACACAAATTAGCATGTTTGTGTTAAAAAAATATTTCAATTTGCTCATAACTTGTCTCATTTCCTGGATGTAATAAAAACTAAGTAAATTAGCTACCTTTTGAGCAACTGATTATCTAAAACTAAAACAAAATTGATGAAACTAAACCAAAATTTACATTACACCTCATCACAATTTCAAGAACATAGACAAGAAAGAGCTCAATAAGTTGATAATATAATAAAACTATTATTTGACCTTTTGAGAGAGAAAAAGATTATACTACTGTAATTATTTAATTATTTATTTAGCTAAAGCTAAAACAAAATTGATGAAACTAAACAAAAATTACACAGCACCTCATCACATTTTCAAGAACACAAATAACAAAATCAGAGATCATTAAAAAAATGATGATAAAACTTAAAGTTGTTATTTTACCTGAAGATTGATTGTCATTGTGTCACAAGGAGATGATGCAGCAACGAGTGGATCACTAATTTGACTTAAAAATGACGTTGCTATCAGCATCAAATCAAATCAAGATAATTGAATCAAAACTCATATCCAACCAACCCGTTTTGACACCACCATTAGTATTTAAGCTTCAATTACAGGCAACAATTTTGAGGTTGAAACAACTCCAATTCAAAAGAGATTTCAATAAAGCATACTACTACCTGTGAACAACAGCCCAATCTTTAAAAGTCGCCTAACGTCTACTTTGAATGCATAAAACCTCGAAACTCATTATCCCGAGAAGCAATTTATAAATGTATCTGTGATCACAACTAACGTGGAAAACTATTCTTCAATAAATTATAAGGACTACATAAGTGGGTCAACCTGCACCGGTCAATTTCCACTTGAACAATACATTGATGGTTTCGAGTCCTTTACAGGTTATGTTATTGAAACAAATGATCACAATATCTAAAATGAATGGTACCTTTGAAGTGATGCTTGACATTGATATGTTGATAAAATTTGCACCTGCCTCAGTTGCAACAGCTTTTGCAAGCATTGTTTTACCGGTATCAGGGAGTCCAAAGAGCAGAATTCCTTTACAAGGCTTAAAGTGATCACCTTTTTTGTCCGATTAATGAAAAACGTAATCTATTTAATAACGTGAAACATTATTATAAAATTATAGTTATACTTGTGCTCCTACCTTTGTTAACTGCCCTTTGCAAAACAGTTCAGGGCGCTGAAGAGGTAGCATAACCAGTTTTTTTATAGTTTCTTTAACAGATTCTAAAGCACCAATATCCTCGAAAGTAACACCGAGCTCGTTAGGGGGAATAACTTCAGCAAGGAGTCTTTTCTCAAACTCGTTTTCTGTAACCACATCCTAAACATCAGAGATTAAGATTAGGACCTGTTAAAATTATAAAAATAATTAATTAACGATCAAAAGATTCAAACATCAACTTCAACTTGAGGGTCTTCTTAGAACTTTTATTTTCATTTTGAGTACCTTGCAGTATATCGATCCCATACTCGAGACTACAATCCACATTATGAAACGATAAGCAGAAAGCACTTAAAATGCATCTAGATTATTTATATTTTTCTTTTTAATATCTAATAATTGCGACTTGTAGAAGCGATAATTAGTTCTTATGGTGGAACAGTGCATCAAGGTTGGGGCAATCAAGACCCACACGTTTCAGAACCTGAAATCGCGTAATCAGAATCATTAGAAATGGCAACATTGATATACTTATTTATGAACGGGTCCTCGGAGTAATGTCGAATACATAGGTAAAATCAAGAAATAAAAATCAAGTAACTTCGATATACTTATTCTTCCTGTTCCTGACCAGACCTATTTCAACCGCTAAGAAAAACTCACTTTGGCCATGACCAACCCAGCTATTTTACAACGTATAACTTTACAGAAAATAGATTAACATCATGAAACTGCAGAAAACAAAAGAAAGACATGGCAACACTCACCGCACGGATGCTAACAATATTTGATTGTGATTTCATTTTCTCTATATCACGGTCCAGCTGTTGCTTCCAGTCTGAAAGTAGCAACTCATCCTACCATGATTTCAAAAAAGATAAAATTAAAAAAGCTCCATAAGCACTTATGAAACACCACATAAATATAAAAAGTAATTTTCACTTACTTGGGCATCTGTATAGTCACTTTGTTTGGGAAAAGACGACTAATTTGCTTCATCGTTTTAGGGGCTTCTTTGCTCTTACCATGCATTCTTCCAAAACTATTATCCTGAATAAATTTCAAAAGGTTGTTTTAACAATTTGATGTAAATAATTACAATGCAAACATCCTTTAAAACTATGTAGCATCAAAAACATCCATAAGTAACCACGTGAAATATATGCATATGAGTGTGTAATATGCGTTTCAAAACTGATCAAAATTATTCATTGCATACCGGGAAAGCCAAGTCGAGTAAAGTTGTATGATTGCTACCAAACTTTGTAAGCAACAATCCTCCAGGATGAGACTGCAAATCATGTGCAACTTAAAACTATTAAATATCAAATAGACATATAATGATGAATGTGTGTGTGCGCGCATGTTACCACTTACTTTCTCCTTACGACTATCCATTTCAGTGTTTGAAGCGATGCCAACGACATTCCCAGGTAAACTCTCAAGCTTACTCTTGAATGAAGCATAGACTTCCGGGTTTCCCAACATCGATTTCTCTATATCTTTCACAAACAAAAACAACGAACATTTTTTACTTCCTTCGACAGCAACCTACATAAAACGTGCACTTTTATAATTAGACGTCAAATTTTTAACCAACTTAAGTAGAAAAAAAGTCAACATAATTATTCACGGTTATATAGCACACTGTTTCAAATTATATTATACTATTTTAATAAATTATCACATCAAATGAACTGTACTGAAGATATAATCACTAATAACAACAACAATTGGCCCCTGATTTTTTTTTTAAAGTTTAGAAAATAACCATAGAAAACAACAATGTGTATTCAAACAGATACAGAAACCAAGAAGAAAAGAAAATAGCCTTGAGTCTAGACTTACCGCAAACAGTTCATTGATGGCAAACTTTTCGACATCATCAGCAGAAGAAGAATCAAGGCGCAGCGAATCAGCTGTGCATAAAATTCATAGTAGTTGCCACAATTCTGCTTTTGTTTACATTTCTAAACACAAACCAAATAAATATTAGATATATTCATCATAAAAATAAGGTTATGATAATTGTACACATGATATTTATTTAAGAATAGGATTGTTAGTCATACTTTATCGACTTGATCCCCTGATGTATATCACATCACATAACAATGATTTAGTAAACATAAATTCTAAATCATAGTCAAAATTACCACGTTTAGGAATAAACATGAATCATAATACTCAACTAAATACGAACCCTAGCACGTTGCGAGATGTTAATCAAATGGGCCCTTGTAATTCCTAGTACCTGATTATGTAACAAATAATATATAGGATTTAACTATAAACAAATAGGACTCCATTCTTCATACACACTCATGCCTTCAGTAACCTAATGAGGCAAAACAAACATATGTTAATGTAGGTTCGTATTTTGATTAACAAACTGCAATAGATGGGCCCTTGTTCAAACCGTATTTTGATTAACAAACTTACCACGTTGCGAGGTGCTTCGATTTCAAACCCTAGCACACAGTACAATTGCAAGCGTTTTTTTTTTTTTTGTCTCAACCCCCTTTCGTAACAAATAGAAGGGACGCCCCTTTGTGCGTTTAATCCGTATTATTTAAGGGTATTTTAGAGAGTGTTTATTCTAACTTGATTTATTAGCTAATAAGTTTAGATGATAAATAATAATTATTGGATTAAGAGGTATTGTGAAGTAATTTTTTGATCTAATGGTGATTAAAGTGGTTTCACAAATGAATTATTAGTTAATAATGACTCTTTTTTAATATATATATATATATATATATATATATATATATATATATATATATATATATATATAGGGGCAGGATCAATGGGGAAGTAACCAATCGGGGGGAAGCACAAATTTTTTTTTTTTCATTTTTTTGAATTTTTTTTTTCCGGCATCAAGATCACACGAAAATATGAACATTTAGAAGAGACACTTCGTGATGAATGTTATTATTTAGGCGGGAAAACGATCGACAAAAATAACATTCAAGATAATATTGTTCGTGAAGAATATGAACGTTTTTTTCATGTTTTGTGAAGTAAAATTTAGCCCGTGTTAAAAACTCAATCTAAATCCTAAATCTAAACCCTAAATTTCTAAACTCTAATATCTAAACCCTATAAACCCTAATATCTAAACCCCAATAGCTAAAACTTCAAAATATGCTCGAAAAACACGATAATTATTATATATTACTTCTTCGAGCGTTTTCCCGCCAAAATAAAAACATTTATCACAAAGTGTCTCTACTAAATGTTCATATTTTCATCTCATCTATAATGTTCGTGAACAAAGTTTTTTCACAAAACGAAAAAAAAAAAGTTTTTGCTTCCCCCCGCTTCCCCCCGAATGGTTACTTCCCTCTTGATCCTACCACTATATATATATATATATATATATATATATATATATATATATATATATATATATATATATATATATATATATATATACATTAAATTAAAGATTTTACTAATGACAACTTTAAGAATTATTGTTAACATGCATTGAATCCTTGTAAATAGCGGTTATCACTCACTTTCAAAATGGCAGTTATCAAAATGTACAGAAATATAAAGCATTGTAATGACAGCTCTAAGAATTATCGTTAGCAAAATCCTTAAATTAATAATGTTGATGTAAAAGGATTAAAAATGTCAAAATTAATAATAACCCCACTATGGGCTCTGGTATAATAATAATAATAATAATAATAATATTTAGAGTAGATGAAAGATTATCTACATTTCATCTCACATTCCTCGCATGTGCGAGATTGAATATTGTTTTTGTTGTTGATGTTGTTGTTGTTGTAATAATAATAATTATTATAATAATAATAATAATAATAATATATTAAATTAAATAAAATATAAATATTACTGTATATAATATTAATAAATATAAATATATTATAAATTATATATTATAAATTCGAAATTACAAATATAATATAATAATAGTAATATGCCACCAAATCCACATGGCTGAGTTAGCAGAACATGAGTAGAGATTAGAGAAGGGAATAATTCTAGCCAGTGCTGATTTCAGATAGAAATTTTTTCGTACTAATTATATCTGAATATTATTTTAGTAGTTGTTTAATTTTAAAAAAAAATTACAAATTCAAAAAATATACGTGATTCGAATAGTTAAATTTAATGGTGTCCTATACAATTTAAAGGAAAAAATATAAATTCGAAAAATATATGAAATCTTGTAGTTAAATTTGGTGGTGTTATATGCAATTCAAAGCGTATTTTATACGTAAAAAATTCAAACTAGTGGTGTTCCGTGATCCCACTGGCTATTACATAAAATCAAAGCATCTTCCATCGTAAACATCCGTTGGCGTGTGAAAACACCAAACTTCTACCTTTTTCGTCAACCACTTATAAAAGAGTCTTGTTAAAATGTTTTAAAATTATTTTCTTCGAGAAGAAAAGAACGTTCTTTGTTGAAAAATAATATATAGTGTGAAATTAAGTTTAACTCTGAACTTGATACTTGATGTTAAACTTGAAGTTGAATGAGTAACTGAGTTTTAAGTGAAGTTAAAACGACACACATCTGATCTTCACTAACAACATATATCAAAATGATAATAAGATGACTCACTTACAAGATAATCCGATTAAACTAGGGGTGTTCATAAAACCGTCAAACTACGAAAATCGGCTAAACCGTATCGATTTAGTTAGTTCGATCCAGTTTTGGATATTAGCGGACCAACCGCCGATTTTACAATCACCAACCACAAAACTCGGTCTGGTTTACGATTTTTTTAGACCAACGACTGGTAAACCGGACCAGACCAGACCAGACCAGATTAATCAGTAGAATGAATGTATTTGTTCTCGGTTATTTGAGATATCGTAAGTTATCACCAGCAAGAACTAAAACAGAGCAAAAAAAGAAATTAATATATGTCACCTATACAATGAAATAACCACGCAGGCTTGCATGAGTGACCACCGAGTTGCCCAATGAAGCACACCATCCGGGTTCAATTCCTGGCTATGCCAAATTGTTCAAAAAGGGAGTGTGACTAGAGGGTGCGCATAATGCGCAATTTACCCGGTACCAAGTCTTGCGCTCGGGGGGTTTGATTACCCGAGGTTTTACCTTCTATGGGGAAGCCAATGTGCTCGTTCGTATTAGGGTTTTCTCGCTTACCCAAAAAATCTATACAATGAAATTAAAAATTTATACATAACGAACGTTTACCTAGCTCACATCACTTTGATAAGAAAAGATAAAACAAAATATCTGTTGAAGTACAACAACTCCTATTTACCAAGTATCTGTATTTTTCCATCTAGTTGTTGCTCTGAGTATGATGTTATTCATTCTACAATATAAATACATTTATAGCCAAGTTACCACATCAGTCACTAATAAATTTGCAATCACTAATTAATGAGAATACATTCCCCTGTTAAGTGTCTGGCATAATTTTAAGGTGAAATGTGTTGCCTTACTAGTTGAACATTCAATCCTCTGGCCCAGACATGTATGGTAATCAAGACACGAATAACACAAACTCTTACATAATAGCATCACTCTCCTTTTGAGGCATGTCTCCATGAAAAAATTGTATATTTCATGTAATATACACAAAACAATATGGAAAAAAGAACTCGAAACAGTCAAATCGCTCAAACCGGACCAAACCTTCCAGCAAGACAACCTACTCGGCCTATTCTAGTTTATGTAGAAACTGTAGATGCCAGTTTTGTGACGACCCGAAAATTTCCGACCAAATTTAAACTTAATCTGTATATGATTTCGACACGATAAGCAAAGTCTATAATGTCGAGTCTCAAGAATTTTGAACAAATTACATGGACACGGTTAACCTTTGACTATTCCCGACGATTCACGAACCATTGTGTGTAAATAAACATGTAAATATAAATATATAAATATAAATATAAATGTATATATTATATTTTAAAATACACTTTAATCAATTGGAATTAAAAATATAAAATAAAATACAGAATAATTAAGTTACTATTAAAATGAATATATATAAATATATATGTGATTTTTATATCAAATTAATATGATATGTAGATTGTGATATAATAAAATATATAAAATTAATTAATCAATATATGTTATATTACTTATAATTATTAAATATTACATAGCTAATGATATGTAATAACAACATATAAACTTACTTACAAATTTAAAATCTTACATTATTATTATTATTATTATTATTATTATTATTATTATTATTATTATTATTATTATTATTATTATTATTACTAATAAACCTTATAATTAGTAATAAGAATATGATTTTAGTTATTATTTTGATATCACCAATATTATTATTATTCTTATTATTATTAATAGTAATTTTATTAATAATATTAAAAGTATTATTATTATTATTAAATTCATATTTATTAAATATTAATATTAAGTATATAAATATAATATATAGATAGATACAAAATCAGTTAGGTATCCATTCTAAATTCTGTACTGGCTGTTTAATCCTGTCTCTAATTTGATTCCATGTCAAGAATCAAGTTACCATACAAGTCCAAAATCAGTTGCAAGTTTTAATCATACTGTTTAAAATTTTGTTCCTGTCTGTAAAAGAATCGAAGTCCATCACAGATACACACAAAATACTGTTAAATCATGAATGTAAATACATTATATATATCCATTGTTGGAAAAACTTGATAAAAACATGTGTTTTCACCAAAGTTTGGACACAAATAATTATATGTTCGAGTGACATATAATAGTAACTATTTAGTGAGTTTTGTAGTCCTTGACGAGGGCTTTAAAATGAGTTAAAGAGTGTCCAAAATGGTTTAAATGTGAATGAAATATCGAATCTCAAAGTTGCTAGTTTGGTGCAAAATCTAGAAGTTTTAGTATTTTGTCCCACATCGGTTGTGGGAACAAACCTAAGGCTATAGTTTTCACTATAAATAAAGGCCTTAGGCTTTGAAGAAAAATACACTAAAAATTGTATAGGCATTCTTATACAATATGGGTTTTCTTCTTAGCCACAACAAGGTCTCCCCATTCCAGTTACCTTTCAGGCAAGTGTTCAAGTCCGGCAGTACGCTGCTTCGGACCGGTGTACCCTGGGAATAGACGTCGAATCTGTTTAAGGGAATTGTGTCAAACACAAGCCCGGTTCAACCATTCAATTCGGTTAGATTGTCAAATCGGTTAGATCGTTCTATCTTTTTCCGTTCTTAATATGATTATTTATTATACGTATTGTCTATCTGGTTATTACGTTTGTGATAATATGTATATCTATTTCAGTTTCGTATATATTTTACCTACAAACTTAGATCGTCAACCCGAGGGATTTCTAGCACATGGACAAGAAAGGAAAGTGTGTAAACTTGTTAAATCTTTATATGGATTAAAACAAGATCCTAAACAATGGCACCAGAAGTTTGATAATGTCATGCTTGATTCAGGATTTAAAATCAATGAATGTGATAAGTGTGTGTATGTGAAAGACACACCAAGTGGATATGTTATCCTTTGTCTATATGTAGATGATATGCTCATTGCTGGTAGTAATGAAAAGATGGGTGTTTCATACAAAAAGCTGAGTAAAATGGGGACTTGTCCCACATCGACCCAAAGAGGGAAATTTGGGTTGTATATAAGCTTTTGACTTCAAGCTATGTTGTGAACTTGTGTACTTGTGTTCTACTCTAACACCTACGTGCGCGCAGGGGGGTGCATAAAATGGGATTTGGGCTTGGATTTCTCTGATCCAATGCATGCCCGCGCGACATGCGAACACGAATGCAGCTCCGAAATTCTGGGCCAGTGCGAGCCAGTTTTGCAATCTATTTTTTTGAAACCAAAAATGTGTTTACCTTATCAACCAAGAAAAGGGATTTTTCTTGTCCACCAAGAACAAATCTTTTCCTTATTTGTTGATTTTGTAAATTGTTTCCGGTTTTAAAAGATAGCGTTTTCAGTATAAATACCAAGGCTTTGGTATTTAGAAAAGACACACACACAAAAAACACAATGCAAATTTACCGAAAACCTTCACCTACGAATTCAAGTTTCCATCTTCTTCTCGGATCAACTTCGGTCTCCCCGTTTCCGGTTGTTTTTCAGAATGTCTTAGTCGGATGCTACCGCCTTGAATAATGCTAAGAATGATGGTGGAATTGTTGCACCGCTACCTAATGACGTTGTTTCTCATGCTGAGAAACCTGAAAAGTTCACTGGTGTGGACTTTAAACGTTGGCAGAAAAAGATGCGTTTTTATCTGACCACGTTGAACATTGCGAGGGTCTTAACTGAAACCGCTCCCCAACTTATTGAAGGGGATGCTCAAACTGTGAGCGCGGTTGAGGCATGGAAACATTCTGATTATCTGTGCCATAATTATGTCTTGAATGGTTTATAGAATTCTCTCTATAACGTGTACTGCACAACAGAGACTGCCAAAGAATTATGGAAGTCTTTGGAGAAAAAGTACAAGACTGAAGATGCTGGTACCAAGAAATGGGTAGTAGCTAAATTCTTGGATTTTAAAATGGTTAACTCAAAGACTGTTATGAGTCAAGTCCAAGAATTGCAAGTCATTATTCATGACATACATGCTGAAAAAATGGTAATCAGTGAGAGTTTCCAAGTTGCAGCAATAATTGAAAAGTTACCACCAAGCTGGCTTGATTTCAAGAATTACTTGAAACATAAGCGAAAGGAAATGACTGTTGAAGACCTTGTGGTCCGTCTTCGCATTGAGGAAGACAACAAAGTTGCTCTTAAAATGAGCATTACCCCTAGTTCAGCAAAGGTTAATATTGTTGAACATGGTCACTCCTCAAAAGGTAGCAAGAGTAAAGGAAAGACTGAGAAAAGTAACAAGGGGAAATGGTTCAAGTTTGGACCTAAAGGTGGTGTTGCCAAAAAAAGAAAGGTTTCTCTGGCAAATGCTTTAATTGTAACAAGCCGGGTCATCGTGCTGATGAGTGCAAGAAGCCAAAGAAAGAGACTATCCGACAAGCTAACATGGTTGATGATGATGCTGACAACCTGGTTGCTATGGTTTCTGACCTCGCTATTATGGTTTTCGAGATTAATCTGGTTGGTTCTAATACCAGAAAGTGGTGGGTTGATACTGGGGCTACCCGTTATGTGCGTGCTGATAAGAGTCTCTTTAATACCTTCAAAGAGATTACTAGTGGAGATAAGCTGTTTATGAGAAACTCTGCTACAGCTGATATCAAGGGTGAAGGAAATGTGATTCTGAAGATGACTTCTGGAAAGGAACTTACTTTGACTAATGTGTTGTATGTTCCTGAGATTCGTAAGAATCTTGTGTCTGGATGGTTATTGAATAAGTTTGGCTTTAAACTAGTGTTTGAGTCTGATAAGGTCGTGTTGACCAAAAGTGGTGTTTATGTTGGTAAAGGTTATGCCCTTAATGGCATGTTTAAGCTAAATGTAATTGTTATTAACAGTGAAGCTAATAAAACAAGTACTAGTTCTGTTTATTTGCTTGAGTCTTCTAATGTGTGGCATGGTAGACTAGGTCATGTTAATTTTAATTCCATTCGTCGCTTAATTAAATTGAATTGCATACCAACTTTACACATTGACTCAAAATATAAATGTAAAACATGTGTTGAAGCCAAATTAACAAGATCATCCTTCAAATCGGTTGAACGAATAGCCGAACCCCTTGATATGATCCACACTGATGTGTGTGATTTGAAATCTATTCCAACGAGGAATAATAACAAGTACTTCATTACTTTTATCGATGATAGCATGAAGTACTGTTACGTTTACTTATTAAAAAGTAATGATGAAGCAATTGAGAAATTTATTGTTTATAAAAATGAAGTTGAGAATTAACTTGAACGGAAAATCAAGGTTGTCCGCAGTGATAGAGGTGGTGAATATGTTGCACCTTTTGCTGAATTTTGTGCGCAAAATGGCATTAGACATGAATTCACTGCACCTTACTCACCCCAATCAAATGGCACTGCTGAACGAAAGAATAGAACCTTGAAAGAAATGGTGATATCCATGTTGGCGTGTTCTTGTGTAAATCAGAACATGTGGGGGGATGTCATTCTATTGGCAAATTATCTTTTAAATAAGATACCCTAGAGGAATCGGGATAAAACCCTAAATGATTTATGGTGAAAAAGAAACCATTCTATGAATACCTCAAAGTGTGGGGGTGCCTAGCAAAGGTAGTTGTTCCCTACCTAAGGAATAAAAGATAGGGTCAAAGACTGTTGACAGCATATTTATCGGATGTGCTAACCACAGTAGTGCTTATCGCCTCCTTGTGCATGAATCCAAGATTTTGGATATACACAAAATTTCGATAATAGAATTGGGAAACGTTTCATTCTTTGAAAATATATTTCCATACATTACAAATTACAAATGAACGTGAAAGTTTGTCTAGAATAGACGATGTAGGTGTTGAGGATGGGATACCTAATGAGTTAGTTCAAGAGGAACTAATAGAATTAAAGGAACATCCTCGATAAATGGCATATACTGAATGTATAAAAAGATATACGTGATATTTAAAACCCTCTTAAATGGTATATTTAAGGCTGTGTTTAAGTGAATGGAGACAGTTTTGTCATGATACAAGGGATATGGTATGACATTCCTTGTGAGAAAAGCTATAGAGAACATGAATGATGCGTCTTATATTCTCATGCTTTGGACTTGAAGTCTATATAATACTAGACTTAGACTTGTTAATAATGATCGTCTGCACGATCAATTAACAACTAATATTGCACTATGTTGAAAGAATTCATATGTGGAAATATAATTTGAGTGCGAGAACTTTGTTAAGTTTTTTAAATTCGATGTCTCTAGGTCAAACCTAGAATATGACTAAGAATTGCTTAAATGTGTTAAAATATAGATCACAAAAGATGTAAATCTTATGTGTGGCATTTGAACGCTTCATTTATTAAAATCATATTAGATATATATGATTATGATATCAAGTTGCAGCATTAAAAGGATGAGCAGTAACCCTTGTTAGTTGTGTAAAATGAACACAAATAACTTTAAAATGTGGGGGTGTCTTGTATTTGATATCAAGAACATGAAACATGATAACGCGTTTTAATGTATCTAATGAGTTTGTACTAGATCCGACTTAGCATATGTTGTAAGCAAGCTAAGTAGATACAAGAGTAATCCAAGTACATCTCATTAGAGCTAAGTCAGTAACAGATATCCTGCAGTGATCAAGGGACACTGTGATGCAAGCTAGATATCTGATACGAATGATTCCAGAGCGACAAGTGGGGTATGTATTCACACTTGGAGGTGCGACTATATCGTGGAAATCGTTTAAACAAGCGGTTATTGCTAGATCCAGGATGGAATCAGAATTCATCGCTTTAAATAAAGCTGGTGAAGAGGTAGAATGGCTATGTCAATTCGTTAAAGATATACCAGATGGCCTAAGCATGTGTCGGCTATATGTATACATTGTGATAGCCAATCGGTGATTGGTAGAGCTCATATTACAATGTGTAATGGTATGAATAAACATATGAGACGTAGACATAATAAAGTACGACAACTAATCTCTAAAGAAATTATCACTATTGATTATGTGAAGTCAAAGGATAATGTTGCGGATCCGCTGAAAAAAGGCTTAAGCAGAGAGTTAGTGTATGATTCGTGCATGGGAATGGGACTGAAGCCCATGAAAGGCTAAGTTTATATGAAGGAAAACCTATCTCAGTTGACTGAAGATCCCAAGATCTGAGTTCAATAGGACAACCTACTTGTATGAACTAGCGACGATCACTGTGGGGGAGATAATTACTAAACTAGCATCCCTACACTTTTAAAGGGAGTTTACTAATTAAGAGTAGACTTCCTAGTCCATTCCTAAAAGTGACAAGTAAGAGGATAAGCCTATGGCTTTTAATGATTCAACTGAAATAACCATGCGTGGTTAGTCAGTAGCCATTCGGTGGTGAATCACCTATGTGAGAGAGAAGTGGGGTCGCTTCGAAGAGTATTGTTGGGGCACAATACTTGATAAGCTCTCGCAGAACCAGGCTAATGTTCATGACCATAACGAACATAACTATGAGGACTTGAAGTTGTCAGGGAGAGTCTTGTGTGAAGCGTATTGTCGCCTACACAAACGACATACGAGTTCAAAGACATCGCCTTCTACTCAGAGCCAGTAGACTAAGTACGTTTTCACAAGCGAAAGTTCAAAGGGTAACACCTACTTATCGTATGCAAGATTCAACCACTGAAACTTAATCGGAATATTGTTGTTTCTGAGATCGATCTCCATTCATGTGGGGGATTGTTGGAAAAACTTGATAAAAACATGTGTTTTCACCAAAGTTTGGACACAAATAATTATATGTTCGAGTGACATATAATATGTTCGAGTGACATATAATAGTGACTATTTAGTGACATATAAAATGACTATTTAGTGACATATATAGGCATTCTTATACTATATGGGTTTTCCTCTTAGCCACAACAAGGTCTCTCCGTTCCGGTTACCTTTCAGGAAAGTGTTCAAGTCCGGCAGTACGCTGCTTCGGACCGGTGTACCCTGGAAACAGACGTCGAATCTGTTTAAGGAAATTGTGTCAAACACAAGCCCGGTTCAACCATTCAATTCGGTTAGATTGTCAAATCGGTTAGATCGTTCTATCTTTTTCCGTTCTTAATATGATTATTTATTATACGTATTGTCTATCTGGTTATTACGTTTGTGATAATATGTATATCTATTTCAGTTTCGTATATATTTTACCTACATCCATATCTGCAATTGAGGAGAATTAAACAGAAAAATAAAGAAACCCATCATCTAAACCTCTGTTCTTACACTTTTTGGTCATATATCAATTTCGAACGAATTTTCAAAATATGTTAATGCAATCTTGTTAGGAATCGTCTATCTAAACTATCTGTAAGTTTTCAATCCTCAATTTTTTCTATTAAATTCTAATTTGAGAGTCAAAGTTTTGGTTTTAAAAGTCAACTGAGTATTCTTGAATCAAATTCGAGTTTGTTTTGATGTTTCCAGTTAATTTGATGATCCATAAAGATTATAGGAATGATTTGAAACACATTTCATGTTGTAATCATAATCTATAATATTCTTAATTTCAAAACCAACTTTTGAGCTCATGTGTTCGTGACAGTGATATACACTGAGTTGAATTCGAAACAAATTTCAAAAACTAAAAATGCAGAGTTGTTAGGAATTATTTACTTAAACTTCCTGTAAAATCTCAAGTTCCAATTCTTAATAACGAATTCGAATTTGCGAGTCAAATTTATTTTGTCAAAAGTCAACCAATTTGTTCATCGAGAAATTAGAGCTCGTTTTGATGTTTCAAGTTCAATTGACGATTCCAATAGTTTTTAGGAATGATTTGAAACTAATTTCGTGTTGTAAGAATTGTCCAAAACGTAATTGAAATGGAAGAACATTTTTTTTTTTTGGAACCTACTAGCTTCAGCAGTAGGCTCAAATTCAGTTTTTTTTGATTTTTTTTTTCAAGAACACTTTTATTTTTTGTTTCATGTTTGTTTAAAAGTCCTAAAACCATTTTGATGATTGACTATTAAAAATGAAGTTGTTTGGTCGTTTGATTCCAATGAAGAAGATGATGAGTATTGATAAATTTGGGTTAAATATATATGGTTATAGATATAATCAAGAAAGACAGAAATGGCAGAATGGTTTGAGGGTGTTGTGTGTGAGCGAGAGGTCTTGGGTTCAAACCTTATTTGGGGCATATTTTTTTAGAAAAGCTTTGGAAGGTAGATTTCTTTACCAAAATTATTATTATCATTATTATTGTTATTGTTACTAAAATTATAATTTTTATCATTATTATTGTTACTAATATATGTATTATTACTATTATTATGATTAGGATTATTATTATTACCAAAATAACACAAACTATTATTATTATTACTCATATTGGTATTAGTATCATTATGTACTTATTAGTATTATTGGAATCATTATTAACATATGTATTATCATTATTATCATTATCATTTTTGTTATTAGTATTATTGTTATTAATAAAGTTATTATTAGTAGGACTATTATTAGTGAATCATTAATATCAAGACTATCATTTTTAACAAATAAATATTTTGTACATAAAACATACTTATTACATATATTATAATTACATTAATATTTCACATAACTATATATATCAAATCTATTAACATTATACTTACATATAACAAAACAATTGATTTTTAGATATAACACTACACATATATGTAGATATATAGATATTCTAAAATGAATAAGATAATAATTATCTTAAAGTAATATATATAATATATAAGTTAAGATATAAAAAAAATATAAATGAAGTATATGTTTTTAATAAAATTTGGTATACAATTTATATAAACTATAAACACATAAATAATATATACTTAATAAAGGAAATTATGTGATTTCCATTATACGTTTTAATAGATATACAATTGATATAGGTTCGTGAATCCGAGGTCAACCCTGCTTTGTTCAGTTTCATCGTGTGAATATTTTTACTACAAAATATCGTATCGTGAGTTCATTTGATTCCCTTTTACCCTTTACATTTTTGGGACTGAGAATACATGCGCTGCTTTTACAACTGCTTTATTAAATGCTTTTGAAATATATTTGAACTGCGAATACATGAAATGTTTTTATAAATGTTTGACGAGATAGACACAAGCAAAACATTCCTCGAATGAATTATTATGCAGACAGAAGTTCTGCGGATTATTATTGAATTATGTGGACGTGATAATTGCCACCAATTGATGAATATATTTTCCCCTGATTATTATTGCTTGGTAACCTAAGAATTAGTAAACGGGTATGGCCCTAATTCACGCGAATCCTAAAGGTAGCTACCAGGTTTAACACCCCCACCCAGAATGTTCACTAGACGGAAGAGCTAGTGGGCGTGGTGTTTAGTACTTCAAAGTTTATATATTATACAGACGATAAGTTCTGTTTTGGGGATATTATTATGCGCATTATATGTTAAGGTCGGTTACCAAGCCAAGCTATGAAAGCAAAGTGAATGTTATGTATCGAGAGAATGATTTTTATACACAGGTTGTGTGTATTAGTTTTTGTGCACGAGATATGTGTACGATTATTAAAAATCGCGGGGCAGCCTACGGGGGAGAAAAGGATACAAACCTACTCTGCTAAGCATTATGAAAAATGGTTTCGTACACGAGATAGGAGTACTATATTTAAAATCTTGTGGTCTATCAAAATGATGAATTTTAATGTTTACGATAAACCTATGAACTCACCAACCTTTTGGTTGACACTTGAAAGCATGTTTATTCTCAGGTATGAAAGAAATCTTCTGCTGTGCATTTGCTCATTTTAGAGATATTACTTGGAGTCATCCATGAAATTTTTCAAAAAAACGTTGCATTCGAGTCGTCGAGTTCAATCAAGAATATTATTAAGTCATTTATAGTTGGATGTATTATGAAATGGTATGCATGCCGTCAACTTTCGATGTGATGAAAGTTTGTCTTTTAAAAACGAATGCAATATTTGTAAAATGTATCATTTAGAGGTCAAATACCTCGCAATGAAATCAACTATTGTGAATCATTATAATGTATATGAACGGGTCCTTTCAGTTGGTATCAGAGCGGTGGTCGTAGCGAACCAGGTCTTGCATTAGTGTGTCTAACAGGTAGTTCTTAGGATGCATTAGTGAGTCTGGACTTCGACCTAGTAATTGTTAGGTTATATTAATGAGTCTAGACTTGAACCTGGTCTGCATATAAAGAGCTTTGATTACCATTCTTTGTCGAAAAATATCTGCTTATCAGTCTCGACACGTCTTATTGCAATTATTGCATAGATGGTGTACAGAAAAATTCATATCACATCACATTAAACCTTGTCTGACACGTTTTCTTAATTTCCTCCGTAATCTACAGGATCTTCTGTACTCTATTTAGGTATTCTATGTAAATAGAATATCATCCAATATTCGAAAATCATTTCATATCAAAAACTCTTTATCTAACCGTACAAGATGGAACTCGTCACTAGTTCAAGTCCCTCGGATTCCGATATGAAGTTCACCTAAGCTTCAAAAGCAGTGTCACCAGAATGACTCAACCAATCAGCCATCCCTAATTCATCTGATGGGTTCGTAGTCGACTTAATCAATGAAGACGAGAATAAGTCAATCCTTTCCACCAACCGAATTCACCTATTGACGAAGAACCTGAAGCACTTACCGGTGAACCTGTTCGTAATACCATTTTCTCTCTCATTTTCAGAATATCTCATCACAATTATATACTATCTCAAATTCTAAATCTTATTCATCCGCTCGTTCTGACCGACAATCATCCCGGAGTAATAGAAGAAGTCAACGAACTTCGCGCTCGAGTAATAAATTTGAAAAATATAATGCAAAACGTACCAGCTTCAGCAACATCACTGGCACCAACAGTACCACCACCAACAGCAACATCCGTATCCTACACCTCAACATCAAAATCTATACCTCGAACATCAATATCATATGAACCATAGATACCAAGGAGTACCAACAACAATGAACGATGAAGTATTGACCCATAACTTTATTTAAGAAATATTCTGCGAAGAATATGTGATTCCTAATAGTTAACGATGAAGTATTGATCCATAACTTCATTGAAGAAATATTCTGCGAAGAATATGTGGTTCCTAATAATTAACGATGAAGTAATGATCCATAACTTCATTAATATTCTGCGAAGAATATGTGGTTCCTAATAGTTTTAGAGATTACTTAATCTAGCTCAAACTGAAAAGCAATTGAGATTAATATCATATTAACTCATTAAATCCATGGTTACATCTGAAGAAAATATATATGTAAGTATATATATTTTCATAAATATTGTAATTAAAAAAAAATTCTTTTGTACAAACTGTTAATGGTGAAAATATTTTAACGGGTAGGTAATACCCGAGGAATATTTAGATTTCACATTAATAAGTTGCACTGTACATTCTTCGAATCTGATTCAACGGGCATTTACTATCCTACTTTCATTCACACATATACGTATCCGTTCACCGCATAATTACCATTTTTATTCAAATTTCGTATTTGGATTTTGACCTATCAGAATCCAACAAGTGGCATAATGAAGAAAACATTTGAAAAAAAAATTTGTTAGAAACAAACAAATTAAGTAATTGAAATTTTGTTAAGATCCACGCTAACAAAATCCTAGCTAACTGTTCCTAGCTAACTGTTAACTCTTTATTACATTTAATTTATCGCAATTTATTTATCGCAATTTATATTCTCGCAATTTTATTTATTGTCATTTAATTTCTGTTATTTATTTTACGCACTTTAAATACCGGGACACGTATACAAGGTTTTGACATACCATATCGACGCATATATATATATATATATATATATATATATATATATATATATATATATATATATATATATATATATATATATATATATATATATATATATATATATATTATTTGGAATAACCATAGACACTCTATATGCGGTAATGCCCGAGTTAGCTATACAGGTTTGAGGTTGATTCTTAAATAATATATATATTTTGAGTTGTGATCGAGTCTGAGATGAGACGACCCGTCCTAATCCATCTGGATGGATACATTACATTTGGTTACATAGCGAGGTACTTGACCTCTATATGATACATTTTACAAACATTGCATTCGTTTTTTTTTTTTTTTAAACAAACTTTCTTTACATCGAAAGTTGACGGCATGCATACCATTTCATAATATATTCAACATAATTGACTTAATAAAAATCTTGATGATCTCAACGACTCGAATGCAACGTCTTTTTAAATATGCTATGAATGACTCCCAGTAATATCTCTAAAATGAGCAAATGCACAACGGAAGATTTCTTTCATACCTAAGAAAAAACATGCTTTAAATTGTCAACCAAAAGGTTGGTGAGTTCATAGGTTTATCGTAATCAATCATTTTCATAATTTTAATAGACCACAAGATTTCATTTAATCAATAATCATACACTCGTAAGTGTTTAAAATTCATTCGTATGGATTGAACACCTGGTAACTGACATTAATAAAATGCATCTAGAATATCCCCAAATATATAAACATCGAAGTACTAAAGCAGCTCAAATTCTTTGACTGGGGCGTGTCAAAGCCCATAGATCTATCTTTAGGATTCGCGTCAATTGGTGGCAATTATAATAAACACCAATTCTTAGGTTACCAAGTTCAACAAGGGCGATATCCGGTATAACAATTCAACCATAGAATGTAGTTTCAAGTACTTGTGTCTATTTCGTAAAACAGTTATAAAAGCAGCGCATGTATTCTAAGTCCTAAAAATATATATTGCAAAAGCATTTAAAAAGGGAGTAATAAAACTCAATATACTGTATTTTGTAGTAAAAATACATATGACGTCATTGAACAAGTGTAGGGTTGGCCTCGGATTCACGAACCTATATTATTCATATATTTATTAAAACATATACTTGTAATCGAACAAGTTTAGATATTATTATTAATTGTTATTTCAGTAACTTTGTATGTTTCATTGATAACTATATTAACTATATTTATTTTATATACTTTATATAAATAATTAGTATTTATTATGAAAATATTAATGTTGTTATGCGATATGTTTTAAATATATTCTTATATAGCTATTTATTTGTTAAAATATTATCAATAATAATAAATAAAAATTTGTATCTTTTTATGATAATAATAATAATACTTAAACGTAATTAGATTTAGTAATGATACTGCTATTAATAGTTTCGATAATAATACTAATAATAAAAGTAATGTTAGTAATAATAATAATAATTTTAATGAAAAGATAATAATGATGAGATAAAAATGTTAGTTTTCATAAAAATAATATTTTAAATAATAATGGTACTTTTAATAAAAATGATGATTCTAATAGAAATTTTAATAGTCATATTAATAATAATATTATATATTTTAATAATAATAATAATAATAATAATAATAATAATAATAATGATAATAATATTAATTATACTAATAATCTTATTTCTAATATTGGTAATAATAATAATTACTTAATAACAATCAATAATAAATAATTATAATAATAATAATAATAACAATAAAAAAATAATAATAATGAAATAATAATAATAATAAGAGTATTAGTAATAACTACCTCAAAGGAGTAGCCCTTAAAAAAAACCCAAGTCCGGGTTTGAACCCGCGACCTCCTGCTAACCCGATAATATCCTTAAACATTACTCCGTATCAGTTTTTCTATTATTATTAAGATTTTAATATCTTTTAACTTGGTTTTTCTGTTTTGAATCATCATTAATCATCATAAACGTTTTCTCCATCATATTATAACCCCATCATCATATTTACCATTATCATCATCTATCATACTATCATCATCACGAAATCATTATTTCATGTATTATCAATATAATCCTCATCATCATAATCCTATGATCACGTCTACCATCCTAACCATCACCAATCATCTTGAATCAACACAATCATCGTCATTTATGCTCGTATATCATTTTATTAGTATAATAACTATTGAAGTCCTATCAAAAATCCAACATCTAAGATAACCGAATAGATTATACTCGGCCCATATCTAAAATAGAAGTTTGGCAGCCCAATAAAATGAAACTCATTAAAGCCTAGTCCCTAATCCATGTAACTTAAAAGGTTTACTGTATCATTACAGTCATCTAGTACCATCGCCATTTTAATAGCAACCGAAGCAAAAAACACAAGTATAGCTGTCCATATAACCCAATGTTCTTACTGCCCACTTAGATAATTTAATTGGTCCATGATTTAAATATTTCTATGTCCAAGTAAACACGAAACAGAAGTCGGCAACTCAAAAACATGTGTTAATATAGATTGAATGATGGGTTAAAGTTTGTGGGGTTCATCTGGTAATGGGAACTCAAACGCACCATTCTTACATCATCAGCATATGCCACAAAGTTACTTTTTTATATATATAATGGGACGCCTTTTAACCCAACATATGTCGGCCATGAGTAATGATTTTTGTTCCACTTGCTTATTATTAATACGTTATTTATTAATATTATACCTCCATGTTAAACGAGCTTTAAACACTTTCTTATCCTTTTCATTCGATAAAGTGTTCAAAGATTGTGAGTTGTGGTGATGATTATGGTGGTTGATCATGGTGGCCGTGAAGCTTGGGTGATGAAGAGATGAGGGTTGATTAATCATTTTATGTGTATGTATCATATAACTATATGTGTACGTGTATGATACTTGTAGACTGTAATAAAAACTTCAAGACGGAAAATAGCAAATAGCGAGTAATAGAAGTAACAATACTCTGTCGAACATGGTGGTTTAAGGTGATGGGGTTTCAGCAGTAACGGGGGACAGTTGTGATGGTTTCTTGATGATAATTAAGGTGGTAATCTAAGTTATGTTTGTTTATAATCAAAACAGAAAAATATATAGTGAAGGATGATGGTTACATGGTGGTCGTTGATGATGACGATGGTACACAATAGCAGTTTGAAGTAGAAGGTGATATATTTTGATGGTTTGTGTATCGTTGGCAATATTAACAATAAAGATGGTTCGGTTTTGGTTTGAAAACTGAGCACAACAAGAGTAATTGCTCAGTAGGCTTTGTGTATCTTTGGGGTGACGTTTGAACCGGAACACAGTAGCAGAAATCCAAGTGAGTTTCAAACAAGAAGAAGCAAGTAAAAGTCGATTGTATTATCATGAAAGTTCACGAAGGAGTTAGAAGAAGAGTACGCACATCAGTAGCATTTAAAAGAGTAGTAGATGGTGGTTTTGTGGTGTTTTAGGATGGTGGCAGGTTGGCGTCCATGGTGGTGTCGTGGAGGTTGAGGTGGTGGCTATAGGTGGCCGGTTCTTGGTGATGGGTGCAGGAAGGTGATGGTTAGTATGTGTTTTCATGTGCCTTTCTATATATGAGTAAATGTATATAGATAGTGGGTTAATTGATTTAAGAGATAGGAGACAGGAAAATGAATGATTGAAAGTTGATTGAATTCATATACGTGCATAAGTATCTAATTAATTATAGAGGTGGTGGGAAACACCAAAAGCAAAAACAGTATTATCCGTGATTAATTAATTGTTTCATTTTATTGTATCTGTCGACATATATTATTTATTATGATAGTGGATGGATTTACAGTAAATTAACCCAACATTGTTCAATCACGGGTAATTAACAAAAGCAATTGATTGTGATGTGAAACAGATTTGAATAAATATTTCTTCTTATAATTTGTACTTAATTAATATTAATACTTAACAAATATAATAATACTAATAATAATAAAAATAATGATAAAAGTAATAAAAGTAATGATAACAATAATTTTAAATAAAAATGATAATTTTTAGTAATAATAATAATAAGCATATTAATTACTAAAATTAAGATTTTACTACTAACTATAATAATAATGATATTAATAATGATAACAATAATATTAGTAATATTAATAATAATATAACAAATTAAATATTTCAAATTATTATATATATTTTTATATATGCATCTATTTACAAATAGAAGTTCGTGAATCGTCGATAACATTCAAAGGGTGATTGATTACATAAATATAATTCCAAAATTTTGAGATTCAACATTACAGACTTTGCTTATTGTGTCGAAATCATATAAAGATTAAGTTTAAATTTGGTCGGAAATTTCCGGGTTGTCACATGAGACATGTATACAATGGGTCACGATACGTATTAATTAATTCGAATATTATATATTAAACTATATATGAATTATTGAATTGCTAAATGTAGACTACCAACATTGGACAATTAAAATGAATTAAAATATTGATTATAACATATGAAACTAAACAATTCTTCAAGTTTGCCACTTGATTTCATATTAAACCTCATTTGTATCTTGACAATTACAATCTGCGTTCAAACCTTTCATGATTCTTAAAACACCTCAATCGAGAGGATGAACCAACCACACTTTACCTAAGGAAGGAAAGATTGATGCATATAGTTGTGCACCTGAAAATACTCGAAACCTGAGTAAACGTTTAACACGTATCTGTGCTAGCTCCTTTGGCGTTGTTATTTCCGAAAATAACCTTACAATCCCACTCCAAATTAGCCAATTTTGTCACAGCTCCAGCAAATCAACATCGATCTTTCATTCGGACTAGCCTTATTATAACCTTGATATATAATATTGCCTTTCATTGTCGTTACCGGAGAACCGTTTATATCCCACCACATTAGTAGTAAACTTACCATCAACCTCATTAATCTTTGACTCTCCAAAAAACCAATATATTTATTCATTAAAACCCTATCGTATACTCATCCGCATCTTGTAACAAGAACTGTAATACCAATTACTGGAATCAGCAATCAGTATTTTGAAATCTCGCAACGTTTCTATATCAACAGTTATATGTTTACATACAACATTTATCTCTTAGAATTATGATCTTTCATTCTAAAATTCTGAAAAGCACCCAGTCTACAAATCAATACTTCAAATTCTGAAAAAGCTGAATACAACAGCAAAAACTGTACACGACTTTAACAATCGAAAGTTTGATGATAAAGAATAGTATGTTGGCAAAGCTCAGAAAAGTTGAAACTGGAAAACGGATTGAGCAAACCAAGAAGGAGGCTGTACACAAATCACAGAGAATAAATCTGCCTTCAAAGAATCCTGATGATTCTGTTTCTGATGAAATCTTTAGCGAATACCTTGCTCCTTAATCGCTCTAAATCATCGTGCATGAATTTCTTCATCACAATTTGATTCTAAAATTCTAAGATATTATCGTATCTTTCATTATAAATATCCTCAAAATTTCTGAAGATATCTTCATAAATATTCTCGTCCGATATTAATTATCTCTCCGTGCTATCTGTGATATATCATAAAAGGAAACTATTTTAGTTTCTAAATTCTGAAAAATTCGAACTTAAAATATTTTTGAAGTAGTGTTAGGAACTGATGCATGAGTTAGTATAATATAATGACACTTGATCAACGTGATTATATTACAGTAAGTCATGCTGAGTTTCTAATGGAACATGGTGATTCACAGACCATAACGTCATCATGTGCCATATTACACGACTCTTACATTCTATCTAATCTATAAACATATCAAGAACATATTTTCTTGATAGTCCTATCTTTTCCCTTGAATTCTAGTAATTTGACAAGTCAGATTGAGCTATTACCATTTCTTTCTTAGAACATTAACTATGTTCCTTCCGAAATTCATATCTGCGAATTCCGGACCATTGCATGCGGTGCTTAATGGATAGAAGAGAAAACAGAGCATGAAGATCCTAAATAGAAATTGGAGTATAAATCGCAACAAATAGGAGAGAGCATTAACTGTGGATGACAAAGATTATATAAGACAGAAGTAAGGACTCCGAAATATAAGGAAAAATATAAAGCCCGATAACAACACATAAATTACAAACCGTGTATATCAATGTTTATCACAAAATAAAGATACAGGAGAATTAAAAACATAATAACCCCAAGGGCGAAGTAGAAGTAATCAGATTCCTCCAATGGAAGTTGGAAAAGGAGAATGATTGTTGCGATAGTCAGGATAAGGACAAGGATCAGAACTGGATTAAGCGTTTTTACAATCTTTTGAATTTAGGAGTTGAGTATAGGAGTGGTAAAAGTAATGGAATAGAAGAAGTTAATTTATAGTGAAATATCTAATAAAGAAATCAAGGCAGATTTTCGCATTTAATTAGAGGCTCCTAACTTCCTTAAATTACGAAGAATCAAATCTTATTACGAAGATTTCTTCTAAATTCCTTGATTTTCAGAAATTAAACGTGACTACGTCACCGATTAAGATGAACTGCATTTACTCTTTTTACTCTTTTGTGATAGCTTCACTTATACTTTTCGCGTAATCGAATTATTTTATCCATATTACTCACTGATGATAAAAACTCTAATTTCTATCTCGTATGCGTCATGAAAACATATTTATTGTCAGCCATGATGATTTCAATCAAATTTCGGGACGAAATTTCTTTAACGGGTAGGTACTGTGACGACCCGAAAATTTTCGACCAAATTTAAACTTAATCTGTATATGATTTCGACACGATAAGCAAAGTCTGTAATGTTGAGTCTTAAGAATTTTGAACAAATTACATGGACACGGTTAACCTTTGACTATTCCCGGCGATTCACGAGCCATTGTGTGTAAATAAACATGTAAATATAAATATATAAATATAGATATAAATATAAATGTATATATTATATTTTAAATACACTTTAATCAATTGGAATTAAAAATATAAAATAAAATACAGAATAATTAAGTTACTATTAAAATGAATATATATAAATATATATGTGATTTTTATATCAAATTAATATGATATGTAGATTGTAATATAATAAAATATATAAAATTAATTAATCAATATATGTTATATTACTTATAATTATTAAATATTACATAGCTAATGATATGTAATAACAACATATAAACTTACTTACAAATTTAAAATATTACATTATTATTATTATTATTATTAATATTATTATTATTATTACTAATAAACCTTATAATTAGTAATAAGAATATGATTTTAGTTATTATTTTGATATCACCAATATTATTATTATTCTTATTATTATTAATAGTATTTTTATTAATAATATTAAAAGTATTATTATTATTATTAAATTCATATATATTAAATATTAATATTAAGTATATATATAGAATATATAGATAGATACAAAATCAGTTAGGTATCCATTCCAAATTCTGTAATGGCTGTTTAATCCTGTCTCTAATTTGATTCCATGTCAAGAATCAAGTTACCATACAAGTCCAAAATCAGTTGCAAGTTTTAATCATACTGTTTAAAATTTTGTTCCTGTCTGTAAAAGAATCGAAGTCCATCACAGATACACACAAAATACTGTTAAATCATGAATATAAATACATTATATATATCCATATCTGCAATTAAGGAGAATTAAATAGAAAAATAAAGAAACCCATCATCTAAACCTCTGTTCTTACACTTTTTGGTCATATATCAATTTCGAACGAATTTTCAAAATGTGTTAATGCAATCTTGTTAGGAATCGTCTATCTAAACTATCTGTAAGTTTTCAATCCTCAATTTTTTCTATTGATTTCTAATTTGAGAGTCAAAGTTTTGGTTTTAAAAGTCAACTGAGTAATCTTGAATCAAATTCGAGTTTGTTTTGATGTTTCCAGTTAATTTGATTATCCATAAAGATTATAGGAATGATTTGAAACACATTTCATGTTGTAATCATAATCTATAACATTCTTAATTTCAAAACCAACTTTTGAGCTCATGTGTTCTTGACAGTGATATACACTAACTTAAATTCGAAACAAATTTCAAAAACTAAAAATGTAGAGTTGTTAGGAATTATTTACTTAAACTTCCTGTAAAATCTCAAGTTCCAATTCTTAATAACGAATTCGAATTTGCGAGTCAAAGTTATTTTGTCAAAAGTTAACCAATTTGTTCATCGAGAAATTAGAGCTCGTTTTGATGTTTCAAGTTCAATTGACGATTCCAATAGTTTTTAGGAATGATCTGAAACTAATTTCATGTTGTAAGAATTGTCCAAAACGTATTCGAAATGGAAGAACATTTTTTTTTTGGAACCTACGAGCTTCAGCAGTAGGCTCAAATTCAGTTTTTTTTTTCAAGAACACTTTTATTTTTTGTTTCATGTTTGTTTAAAAGTCCTAAAACCATTTTGATGATTGACTATTAAGAATGAAGTTGTTTGGTCGTTTGATTCCAATGAAGAAGATGATGAGTATTGATAAATTTGGGTTAAATATATATGGTTATAAATATAATCAAGAAAGATAGAAATGGCAGAATGGTTTGAGGGTGTTGTGTGTGAGCGAGAGGTCTTGGGTTCAAACCTTATTCGGGGCATATTTTTTTAGAAAAGCTTTGGAAGGTAGATTTCTTTACCAAAATTATTATTATCATTATTATTGTTATTGTTACTAAAATTATAATTTTTATCATTATTATTGTTACTAATATATGTATTATTACTATTATTATGATTAGGATTATTATTATTACCAAAATAACACAATCTATTATTATTATTATTACTCATATTAGTATTAGTATCATTATGTGTAACAACCCAACATTGATTTACCAAAAACACGACACAAAAAAAAATTTCTGTGACTGCCCATCTAGACGGCGTCCAGAAATCGGGACGACGTCCAGCCTTTACAACTGGGACGGCGTCCAAGGATTTGGGACGGCGTCCCAATGAACTAAAAAGTACTGATCAGTTTTTGTTTACACGTGAGCGAAAAACTCGCTCCCCGACACTTTTCAACGAAACCATTTTCACAATATGACATATTAAGTAAAACTAAGATATTGCCACCATAAAAACAAGTTTTACAACCCCGGGCTCACAATGACCCGTTTTACAAATAAAGTAGCAGTTTCGACCCATTTATCTCTTTAGACGGATTAGAACTCTACAACCCAACCCGATACCAAGAGCATAATCCCGGGGACTACCAAAACCCCCATCCGCGTCCAATTATCCGAAAGCTACCCCATCAAGTCCAACCGCTCCTGCACGTCTAGTCTAACAACTAGCTAGCATCAATAACACAATACCTGTAAAAAGGTAAACAACGAGAGGGGTAAGCCGAGGCTTAGTGAATGCAATAATTATACACATAAATATATAATATACCTACTTGCAAACACTTACTCACATACCGCATACATGCTAGCAACACAATTAGCTTATCATCACAATTACAAGCTATAACCTCCAATAATCAAGCTAGCATAACAAAAGCATATATAATATGAACAAATATAATATGCTTACGCTACAACACAAATAACCATGGTTAACCAATAGTACAAGGGAACGGCGCTCGCGAAAACGCCATCGGTGTTCATAACATCCGTTAGGGCACTTAACACCTCGCACCACTAACCCCTAGGGTGGCACCTTAACACCTCGGCACATCACCCCGAGTGGCATCTTAACACCTCGATGCAACACTCATTATTTTACGGAGTGGTGTCTTAACACCTCGACACTACACTCCTAGGTGGCATCTTAACACCTCGATGCTACACCCGAGTGGCATCTTAACACCTCGATGCTACACTCTTCACGTGAAACATGGTGTCTTAGCACCTCGACACTACATATTTCACGCTACAACAAATAGATACATTATATACCTACACATATAATTATTCCACTCACCTCGAATTGCCCGCACAAGTCATAAACGTAAATCGCCTCCAAAAGCAACCGAGCAAACCTTTTACCTATAATACGCATATAGATATACAAACAATCAACATACATTCTCTACGAGAGAATTCGACTTCAACACCCTTAACCAAGGGTTTACACCTATCACCACAAACCGCCCATTTAGACACATAAAGTGAACTTCACCAATTACCACTACGGGTGGTAATTCCGACCCATCCAACAAGTACAATTTAACCAAAATTGCTTATCATCCAATTAATCCAAAATTAAAGTCATTACCAAATTTGACCCATCTAAGTCAACCCATTTTGACATAAGTCCCAAAAACATCTTTAATCACTAACGGCTAGTGGCTAACTTTCCCAAATACCATTTAACACTTGAATCAAACATTTATATACTTGGTTCATCAAATCTTGACCCATAACTTAGTTTGACACCGAATCAAGCTCACTTGACCCAAAATACCCATTCGACCCATTTTGACCTAGATTAGGGTTTACACCCAAAAATCAAGTCAATACAAGTGTTCTAAGTTTTAACTAACACATGCAAGGTCCAAACTAACAATTCCATCAATTGAAACCCTAAGTCACCAATTCGGGTTTACATACATGAATCTTCCCTAAAAACCCCCAAACTTCACAATAAATGGGTTATAACTCTAACTAGCACAAACTTTAACTCAAACAATAATCTTAACAAAGAAATTCGGATTTAGAGCTTACCAACACTACCACCACGTAGCCGTGAACGAGGTGAACAACTTTAACTCTTGAGACCCGACCCGAATCACACTTCTTCTTCTCCAAATCCCCAACTCTCTCTCGCTAGAACCTCTCTCTCTCACTAGTGTTTGATGAGAGTGTTTGAGAAGGTGAAATGGGGATAAGAATGAGAGTGGATCAGTTTTAATGGCTCAAAACCGACCCCCAAGTGAAAAGACTCAAATACCCTCTTTTAAAACCTTTAAAATACAGCTGCTGGCCTGTCAGGCACTTTGGACGGCGTCCAAAATGGCCGGACGGCATCCCACCCTTCATTCTTGGACGGCGTCCCAAAGTCTGGACGAAGTCCCAATGAACTGAGCCTGAAACTGAACTTGTTTTGGTCGTAACTTTCAAACCGTAGCTCCGTTTTTGATGAACCAAATATCGTTGGAAACGTAATGAGATTTACTATCCAATGGTAAGGTTTTAGAACATCAACTCTAATTTTATTTGGGATCCAAATATACGCTTACATGCCTCGTATTTCGAATGACGCTCGAAATAACGTGTAACTGAAAAACGGGTGTTACAACTCTCCCCCACTTAAATTGGATCACGTCCTCGTGATCCGCACAAACACTAGAAGTTAAGCACTTCTCCCACGAACATTTCCGCTTCCAACGCGGAGTCACACAAGTAGTAAACTCATCCGAATCCTCGCTTCGTGCACTAACGCATCATAATACAACAACCGTACTTCACAATCGTCCTAAAAGAAGGACAATTCACCGGCAACCATCGTCGTCACACCTCACGATTCCTACAAAACACAACAAAGCCCGTCATCTATAACATCATCCGTGAATTCTAAGATCACACCACACGCTAATGATCACTAGCGTGCACTACCGCAATAAACGATATCTCATACACTCAACGTCCAGAATTTCCATTTAGGAAATACGAAAAGTACCACATTTTCCTTCAAGTTCTCACGGCTGCAACACGCAACAAGCGTCATCCATAACTATATCGCCCTATGCGATCTTCTAAATTCACTACGCCGCGAACCAAGTCTTACATTAATCCAAATCAAGAAGGATTCATGCTTCCTTAAAATTTCGTACTCATTCAGTTCATAACCGTACTACGCGACCGATCATTCCTGAATATTCTTTAGGCCAAGAACCAAACTCCCTCCGGCTCTACACCGGATCATTCCTTCAACGAAAAAATTTTAATAACCCCGCAATAACACTTAAGAAGCACCACTTTCCCGCCGATCGATCCACACACGACTATACGTCACTGGATTAATCCAGGACGACAATAATACACCACGAATTAGACGAAACATCAACACATCGTCATAGGGTTTCTCCTCTGAACCATACAATACGGCTTCCTAGTACTAGCATAGAAGCTATTCGTATACCAAAATCCCGTCAACGGCGAATCATCATCACAAAATTTCCGCAATTCGCCACACGACTCACAAAAATATTCACCACGCCGGGTGAACTTTCCTACCTAGACCGTCCGTTAAGGATGGTCTCAACATTTCAATGCAACTAACAGTCGCATCACTAGGGAGCACACTCTCGCAAACAAACAACATCTGCGTGTCTCGATGTGAGACAGTCAAAATCGACACTCTCCGCCTCACATTCGTCCATAAAGTGGAATAATCCACTGACAATCTTCACGATTGCATTTCCCGACAGGGAAAATACGATATTCGCCACGATATCGAACTCGTTCTCATTCAATTATACTGTCCGGGTTTCATGACAACCCAGATTTTTCACTACGGGAGCACTCGCAACGACACTTCATTCTCTCACTCCGGGATCTCAAACTTCACATTTGGTCTCATACCGCACATTGGTACTACACGACCACCTTACATAGGAAGTCTTACACTTCCTTCGATCCCATCATCACAATCTTCACGCATAACATTCCAGAGTTGTAACTCACAATCGTAAAGCACGATCTCGAGTCGACATTAGCAACCCATCACTCTTCCTCGTTAGGAACTCCGAATACCTATTGAGGCTTAGCACGGTACGCTCCGACATTTCACTATACATAACACCACTGGAGTTTTCCTCGGGCGACAGTAAAAACTCCCCCACTTAGGATTTATCTCCCTATTCTCACCGCCAAGATGATAACATCCCGCGGAATTGTAATTCCACGTCACACCTGACCATTCTCACCGTTGGTCATAAACATCAATTCACCGCAAATTTGCTTTAGGCTCTCAGAGCCGACATGCACAATCACTTGAGACGTCATACACGCGATGAAATCGCACCTTCATACCACAATTCACAACTAACTACCTTAATCGTTCGAAAAGCAAACTCCACCAAAGTCTTACATATGCCTCTAAGCCTAGGCATATGTCACGCCGCTTACTTAGTCGTGATTCTCAGTCGAGATCACCCGACCTTCCACTTGACGAATCGTTATCAACAATTGCTCACTCTCATGGAGAAGAGTGACCAATTCTGACACCATAATTGCGTCCACCACAATATCAACACTTCATCAAAACCCTTCGGACTAACCGACCATTAAGTCCGTCACCGGCTCGCCGGTCATCTTTACCCGTCTATCACTTAAGAGCAACAAGATTTGCTCACCCGTCACTTCATAAGAAGTATTCGTCACAATGCTCTTAAACTTTGACTTTCGCAACCGTCGAATTACCATCACCCGTCGATCACTATTATAATCTCCGATGTTTCCAAGGGTATCTCACGGGCACCCTAAGCACAAAGTGATCACACCACTACCGGAGTTGAACATTACACTAGCAGGTATAAAAAGGCACCTGACGCAGTGTCATGCAGACTCCCACCACAATCAAATGAATTTTAGAAAATCGATCTTTAGGTTCCATACACCTGATGTCACCCATCTCTCTATAATAATGACCCGAAGTCATACCTACCCGACAACCTTACGGCCTATTGTCTTATCGAAAGTCCCAAGCGATCACACGCTACCCGCAATTTTCACAAGGCCAAAACGATATAGCCTAACGAAACCCTTCATCTAACACTAAGGAGATGCTTGAGAACACCAAGTCTTACACCCTTCCACATCTCGATAAAACCACTACTACAAGGGATATTCCATTAGGAATGTTGCCCTATAATCTACAACATACTAACGCAATCAACATTACACGGGTCCCACTCCCATGAGTTTAACGACCCGAAGACTCCTCGATTCGCAAATTCCAAGGCAACTCACAACAAGAATCCAAACACGATTCTCTAACCACACACTCTACCGAGTGTAACTCAAAACTACAATCATTAGACTTGTCGCATTCCATTACAGAATTCAAGTCCTCGTCGCACACACGCAAACGTAAATCGATCTTCCTAGTTACGATGGGTAAATAAAACCAATAACAATCTCAATAATGCACCCACTACTTAGGGTGGCTAAGCACGCACCAAACTTGTGAGTTGGCTCACTCACTTAACTAACCGAATCCATCGTAACACTTCACGACTCGCAACAAACCCGATGTGACTACAAGCACATCACCCGAGACAACTATCACTTAGGAACCAATAAAGATTCCTCATTTATCCCGAATCCACCCCAACCATGCCACGTTTCCTCCGTTCGGTACTCGTCATGTCATGCTTGATGTCAAGATACACTTTCGTAATAATGGTGAGCGGTCACTATTACAAATGCGTACCTTACCATTTCCACATGGTCACGCAAAGTACTTTACCCGGACTGACGAAACATTCACACAAAATAACACGCGATAACTCCTAGTACCCGAATGACCAAAGTCCTTACCGTGAACTTGATCACTCAAAACCGCCAAACATACGAATCTCCCCAATAGATTCATCCCTAGGATACCTCACAAAAGATACCTGTATATATACACCTATATACAACATAATAATAAATATACACAAGTACACCGCAATAACACGTCATCCTACAGCCTAGGTGACTATCACTAAAACAACGTCCCCGTTCGCCTACTTACCTTAGGCACTAGCAATCTAAGGCACTAATTTACACGCGAAATAAGGCCCCACATCATCACACTTTGGACAAAAACAAGTCCTAGTTAGTCACCTACTCTAAGGCACTAACAAATCTCAATCCGACCCGTACTCCTACAAGTCTCGCAAATAACGCACCACTGTCAATAAGTCTAAGACTAGGCACCTATTCCAAGGTCACCTAATTCCCTTAGACTATGCTCTGATACCACTTGTAATAACCCAACATTGATTTACCAAAAACACGACACAAAAAAAAATTTCTGTGACTGCCCATCTGGACGGCGTCCAGAAATCGGGACGACGTCCAGCCTTTACAACTGGGACGGCGTCCAAGGATTTGGGACGGCGTCCCAATGAACTAAAAAGTACTGATCAGTTTTTGTTTACACGCGAGCGAAAAACTCGCTCCCCGACACTTTTCAACGAAACCATTTTCATAATATGACATATTAAGTAAAACTAAGATATTGCCACCATAAAAACAAGTTTTACAACCCCGGGCTCACAATGACCCGTTTTACAAATAAAGTAGCAGTTTCGACCCATTTATCTCTTTAGACGGATTAGAACTCTACAACCCAACCCGATACCAAGAGCATAATCCCGGGGACTACCAAAACCCCCATCCGCGTCCAATTATCCGAAAGCTACCCCATCAAGCCCAACCGCTCCTGCACGTCTAGTCTAACAACTAGCTAGCATCAATAACACAATACCTGTAAAAAGGTAAACAACGAGAGGGGTAAGCCGAGGCTTAGTGAATGCAATAATTATACACATACATATATAATATACCTACTTGCAAACAATTACTCACATACCGCATACATGCTAGCAACACAATTAGCTTATCATCACAATTACAAGCTATAACCTCCAATAATCAAGCTAGCATAACAAAAGCATATATAATATGAACAAATATAATATGCTTACGCTACAACACAAATAACCATGGTTAACCAATAGTACAAGGGAACGGCGCTCGCGAAAACGCCATCGATGTTCATAACATCCGTTAGGGCACTTAACACCTCGCACCACTAACCCCTAGGGTGGCACCTTAACACCTCGGCACATCACCCCGAGTGGCATCTTAACACCTCGATGCAACACTCATTATTTTACGGAGTGGTGTCTTAACACCTCGACACTACACTCCTAGGTGGCATCTTAACACCTCGATGCTACACCCGAGTGGCATCTTAACACCTCGATGCTACACTCTTCACGTGAAACATGGTGTCTTAGCACCTCGACACTACATATTTCACGCTACAACAAATAGATACATTATATACCTACACATATAATTATTCCACTCACCTCGAATTGCCCGCACAAGTCATAAACGTAAATCGCCTCCAAAAGCAACCGAGCAAACCTTTTACCTATAATACGCATATAGATATACAAACAATCAACATACATTCTCTACGAGAGAATTCGACTTCAACACCCTTAACCAAGGGTTTACACCTATCACCACAAACCGCTCATTTAGACACATAAAGTGAACTTCACCAATTACCACTACGGGTGGTAATTCTGACCCATCCAACAAGTACAATTTAACCAAAATTGCTTATCATCCAATTAATCCAAAATTAAAGTCATTACCAAATTTGACCCATCTAAGTCAACCCATTTTGACATAAGTCCCAAAAACATCTTTAATCACTAACGGCTAGTGACTAACTTTCCCAAATACCATTTAACACTTGAATCAAACATTTATATACTTGGTTCATCAAATCTTGACCCATAACTTAGTTTGACACCGAATCAAGCTCACTTGACCCAAAATACCCATTCAACCCATTTTGACCTAGATTAGGGTTTACACCCAAAAATCAAGTCAATACAAGTGTTCTAAGTTTTAACTAACACATGCAAGGTCCAAACTAACAATTCCATCAATTGAAACCCTAAGTCACCAATTCGGGTTTACATACATGAATCTTCCCCAAAAACCCCCAAACTTCACAATAAATGGGTTATAACTCTAACTAGCACAAACTTTAACTCAAACAATAATCTTAACAAAGAAATTCGGATTTAGAGCTTACCAACACTACCACCACGTAGCCGTGAACGAGGTGAACAACTTTAACTCTTGAGACCCGACCCGAATCACACTTCTTCTTCTCCAAATCCTCAACTCTCTCTCGCTAGAACCTCTCTCTCTCACTAGGATTTGATGAGAGTGTTTGAGAAGGTGAAATGGGAGAGTGGATCAGTTTTAATGGCTCAAAACCGACCCTCAAGTGAAAAGACTCAAATACCCTCTTTTAAAACCTTTAAAATACAGCTGCTGGCCTTTCAGGCACTTTGGACGGCGTCCAAAATGGCTGGACGGCGTCCCAAAGTCTGGACGGAGTCCCAATGAACCGAGCCTGAAACTGAACTTGTTTTGGTCGTAACTTTCAAACCGTAGCTCCATTTTTGATGAACCAAATATCGTTGGAAACGTAATGAGATTTACTATCCAATGGTAAGGTTTTAGAACATCAACTCTAATTTTATTTGGGATCCAAATATACGCTTACATGCCTCGTATTTCGAATGACGCTCGAAATAACGTGTAACTGAAAAACGGGTGTTACATTATGTACTTATTAGTATTATTGGAATCATTATTAACATATGTATTATCATTATTATCATTATCATTTTTATTATTAGTATTATTGTTATTAATAAAGTTATTATTAGTAGGACTATTATAAGTAAATCATTAATATCAAGACTATCATTTTTAACAAATAAATATTTTGTACATAAAACATACTTATTACATATATTATAATTACATTAATATTTCACATAACTATATATATCAAATCTATTAACATTATACTTACATATAACAAAACAATTGATTTTTAGATATAACACTAGACATATATGTACATATATAGATATTCTAAAATGAATAAGATAATAATTATCTTAAAGTAATATATATAATATATAAGTTAAGATATAAAAAAAATATAAATGAAGTATATGTTTTTAATAAAATTTGGTATACAATTTATATAAACTATAAACACATAAATAATATATACTTAATAAAGGAAATTATGTGATTTCCATTATACGTTTTAATAGATATACAATTGATATAGGTTCGTGAATCCGAGGCCAACCCTGCTTTGTTCAGTTTCGTCGTGTGAATATTTTTACTACAAAATATCGTATCGTGAGTTCATTTGATTCCCTTTTACTCTTTACATTTTTGGGACTGAGAATACATGCGCTGCTTTTACAACTGCTTTTTTAAATGCTTTTGAAATATATTTGAACTGCGAATACATGAAATGCTTTTATAAATGTTTGACGAGATAGACACAAGCAAAACATTCCTCGAATGAATTATTATGCAGACAGAAGTTCTGTGGATTATTATTGAATTATGTGGACGTGATAATTGCCACCAATTGATGAATATATTTTCCCCTGATTATTATTGCTTGGTAACCTAAGAATTAGTAAACGGGTATGGCCCTAATTCACGCGAATTCTAAAGGTAGCTACCGGGTTTAACACCCCCACCCAGAATGTTCACTAGACGGAAGAGCTAGTGGGCGTGGTGTTTAGTACTTCGAAGTTTATATATTATACAGACGAGAAGTTCTGTTTTGGGGATATTATTATGCGCATTATATGTTAAGGTCGGTTACCAAGCCAAGCTATGAAAGCAAAGTGAATGTTATGTATCGAGAGAATGATTTTTATACACAGGTTGTGTGTATTAGTTTTTGTGCACGAGATTTGTGTACGATTATTAAAAATCGCGAGGCAACCTACGGGGGAGAAAAGGATACGAACCTACTCTACTAAGCATTATGAAAAATGGTTCGTACACGAGATAGGTGCACTATATTTAAAATCTTGTGGTCTATCAAAATGATGAATTTTAATGTTTACGATAAACCTATGAACTCACCAACCTTTTGGTTGACACTTGAAAGCATGTTTATTCTCAGGTATGAAATAAATCTTTCGCTGTGCATTTGCTCATTTTAGAGATATTACTTGGAGTCATCCATGACATTTTTCAAAAGACGTTGCATTCGAGTCGCCGAGTTCAATCAAGGATATTATTAAGTCATTTATAGTTGGATGTATTATGAAATGGTATGCATGCCGTCAACTTTCGATGTGATGAAAGTTTGTCTTTTAAAAACGAATGCAATGTTTGTAAAATGTATCATTTAGAGGTCAAATACCTCGCAATGAAATCAACTATTGTGAATCGTTTATAATGTATATGAACGGGTCCTTTCAAGTTTAGTTTGAGATTTAGTCAATACCGGACCAAACCGGACCGTGAACAATAGGGATGGCAATGGCCACCCGATCCAGCGGATATCTATCCGATCCACCCGCTTCATGGTGGATATGGATGAACCTAAATGGATATGGATATGGATATGGATGATCCTAAATGGATATGGATATGGACATGGATGAAAAGTTTCATCCATGGATATATCCATTAACACCCGAAATACATATATAAATACATAAATATGAATATATGCTTATATATTTCCTATTAAAATGCATTTACTGTTATATTTACATTTTGTTTTCAACCATATAATGAAATAAGTATAATATATTACAATAAAATACATATATCTAACGAGATAAACGAACAAATTACAGATTTAGTTTTTCATAATCTATGTTTAATAGTATATACTCAACGAATGTGTTTTTATCTTTGACAAAGATTACACACTCTTGTGAATATATTATGATTATGTCATGTTATATATATTTTTGTTATACTACGTTGTTGTTTTCATCGCATATTAGAAAATATTATAAAATCTTTATAATATTCAGTGGATATTCATTAACCCGCTTCATTCAGTGGATATGGATATGGATGGATGAAAAACAATTAAATGGATATGGATATGGATGAACACAAACTAAATGGATATGAATATAGATACGGCATCACCCGATTCATATCCGATCCATTGTCATCCCTATGAACAACCCTAGATTAAACCGTATACATGATATGTCGATACAAAAATATTAAACGGAGAAAAAAGTATCCGTTTGAGTAATTCTAAGTTGAACCATGTAGACATGCAATTAGGTATTATCAAAATGCAATCATCATCACATGTCAATCTCAATATACAAGATAAAAAAAATATATGTATGCACATGTCAAAATAAGTTGCCCACAAGAAAACTGGAAAAGGACACCCCCATGCCCAACCCGTAGCCCAATAGCCGAATGCCAAATATAAACATCAAAAGGCCCATCAGTTATTTCTTGCCAAAGAGTGGTAGGGACCGCTACTCTCTTTGTTCTCCGTATTCCATTAGTATTATTGATTATTGATACGAGTGTAATCAAATGTCAATTTCAAAACTTTCAATAAGAATAAAAATAAGATACAGTCATAATATTTAATATCTTCCAACATAATTAATTCATTTTTGTTCATGTTGTATTTATTTTTATTTTTTATTTTTGGCAAAAAGTTATTTTATTAACATAAACCAACATACACAACATGGATCATCATCCAATCCAAAATACAGAAAAACATACAAAGGCAAAAAAAGCCTAAAACCCTATCATCAAAATAGCAAAAACACTATCAATGCTACTCTCCACTCCACTGCACCTTCCAAACTCGTTCAACTTTAATAACAGCAGCAGACCTTTTGACTTTCAAAGTCAGAAGTTTCATGTTGTATTTTTGAGATAAACAACAGTATTCTTTAGTTAACATTTTTCTAAACACATCTGTTACTACAAAAATCTGAAGAGGAACAATGCACCCCGTCGAAAACATATGGGACAAGAATCCAAAATTCCAAAATACCAAGTATAACACTAACAGAAAAGTGTAGTACTAATTTGGAGGGATATTTATGTTAGAAGAAATAGTAACAGCTTCAACAAGTACATTACTGTTGGATGTAATTCTGTATGTAACATCCAAGCCTTCTAAATTCAGGTGATATATAACATCACGACATACGTCACCAGAAACATGTTCATCGTTGGTCTCATCAGCTGATTCCTCGTTTTGAGTTCTTTGTGATACTGATCGTATGTCCCATTTAAGCACCTGTTTGATCAACTTTTGAAATTCTTCTGGGGACGTATATAGCGACTTCCTTTTATCCTGTAACATCAACGCAAACCAATGTATCTATTAAAAGCAGTGTTGTAAAAAAAAGAGGCCGAAACAGCCGTCGCAACGAACGTCGCAACAGATTTACTTGTGTAGTATCGCAACGGACCTAAAAACGGGTAAAAACGGTCAACAATTAAAACAGTCAACAACAGTAAAAAACGGAAAAAAACAGTCGAGAAGGGGTCGAGACGGATTTTGACCAAAGTTGACTTTTAATATATATTTTAAAAATATACATTATTTCAAATTAAAGGTAGATATTTCAATTTAAACATAGATATTTGCCTTTAATTTTACATATTTTTGTTTGAAATGTTTATATAAAACGTGAACGTCGGTCAACATTCATCTTGACCCCGTTTTAACCGTTGCGACGTTATTATTAGTTAAGGTTGTTAAAAAATTAAAAGAAATTTAAAAGAAATATATCAATTAAAAGAAATGTATCAACTAAAAAGAAAATTAAATCAATGCGAGACAAAATATATCAATTAAAAGAAATTTAAAACTCATACCATCGCTGACCAACAATTAGTTAAGGTTGTTAAAAAATTGTCAGAGAAATCAACCGAAGCCACAGCCAACAAATCGTCCATCTGTTCAAAATTGTCAAAATTGGCAAAGGTAAAGACTATATTCAGTAAAGTCAAACAAGAAGATGTAACTTAAAAAAGGCTCTTGATATATTAATAACTCACGACTAAAATTTAATTGTGTATACATGATCTCTAAGCCAAGATTATCACGTACAAAAACATGTTTAACGTTATATATACGAGAATACCTTAACCCAATGGGGTACAACAGCTTCTTCGATGCTGTCACAGTAAGGCAGATAAGGCTTGACATCCAAAACAGGCTATTCACAATTCAATAACGATTAGTTTAGTACAACATTGAAGATTTCATACATTGATATAGTATCGGAGCAACAAATGACTTACAGTGCCATCGACCAAATCAACACCAGAAAGTAGGACAATGTTTCCTTCAACTGACTCCACCTAAAAATGGCAATGATATTATTTTCACGTAAAAGATAATCAATAGTTTATTTATACGATTCAAAATAATATTTCCATGGTTCCTACGTTAACCACATAGTTTGTCAGATCACTAAAATACCTTTCAACAAATAACAAGTAAAGAACACTCGCACATTAAGGAAGAAAAACAACAATACTATTATTATGAAGCTTAGGGTGACGTTTGATAAAACTAAATGATTAAGCATTCTACAACATCTACTGTTTAGTGGGTTGATTATTAGAAAGATTGCAGCTAGTGTGCTAGACTAATATAATAGAAAGAAAAGGATGATTCATAATGATTAAGCGCCGCATGTTTTATAATCTGAATGATTCAAAGGTTCGTAATGAACTTGGTTCTGAATGACCATAAGCTGTTTGATAATAATTCTCAATGAACAATATGAAAGAGGTAAATTACATTATTAAAGCCTTGTGCGAATAAAAAGTTCAATAACATGTTTGATAAGTGTCCAGGATATGATTTAAGATGGTTAAGACTTAAGAGTGTGTTTCAACTCTGAATGGTTCAACATCGAATGTTGAACCATTCATCATCATATGTCATTAAGAGGTCATAAACAAACGCGTTGAATGCTGAATCAGTGCTGCACCATTCAATATGAGGTAAACAAACACACCCTTAGATATATAAGGAATTGTTATGAAGCTGAGATAAGATGATTTAACTTACTTTAGCAACTGTAAGACCAATTGGGCAGGGGCGATGTGGTGATCTTGTAGCAAAGAGACCCATCTTTTCACCTTTAAGTCTTGGTACTCTTACCTACGCAGGTGATCTATAAACTTAGAATTTATAGTAATAACAAATTATCAAGAAGAAAAAAAAAAGAAACAAACACACACACACCTTAGCCTTCAATTTGGACCTAGATGGATGTTTCCACAACTTGTCAAGATCTGTATTGAGATGAAAAACATAAATGATCCAGCAATGTGAATACGCTTCAAGACCCTCTAGTGAAGCTGGTGGGACCCGAGCTGTATCAAACATCAAACGTGCCCTTGCAAGTGGCACAACCAAAGGTTGCCTTGGTGTCCCATTCCTGAGTAATTACAATTACATGAGTTAAATACACTCAATTCATATGCAAGTATGTGCACAAACACTTCTATTCGAAAGTCTGGAATATAAAGAAAGCGGACCTGCCCATTTACCTACAATACGGAGAGAAATAGAAGAAGAGGTTTTAACAATATGATAGTTACCTCGTAGAAAAACAAGACCGGATGATGGCAATAGGCGCCATAGGATAATACATTTCCAACGTGTCAGTTTTAGGCTGCACCATTGCTTCTCTTAAATCCTACGTACATGATTAGCTGCAACAATTATCTATCAAACCAAAAAAGTTACAACTAAATGTTGGTATACGAAACATCATTTCCTCCACATTATCATTTTGTATCTCTCTACAGCAAAATAAATGTCTGTAACCTTGTTTCAATAAGCCTATAATCTAATTATCTAAAGCTTATAAGCTATGACATAATATACTTGAATAATCTCATAAGCTTCAAAATAAGCCTGTAAAACAACAACCCCCCAAATATGGTCCACCATAAAATAAACTTGTTTTGGCATGATAATTAGAGCACACATGAATTAGTATTGATTCAAGTCAAAGCAACTTTATTGTGAATTGTAAATTTTATCAGATTGAAAGTATATAATTACAAAAATACAGTAAATAAGTGAAATTGCAATTACCTGTTGAGCCCTAATTCGACCTTGTCTCTCAGCAGCACATTTTTTATTTGATTCTTTTAGTGATTTCTCAAGTTCCTTTATTTTCTTATTATCATTCAAATCTCTAGTTTTGCTCCATATATAAAATGCAGCTGATGCAGTAACGGTACCAAAGGTCAATGTAATAGATAGTAAAGTCAACCATTTCGAGGTTTCAATTGACTTCGCCATCAACACCCAAACCAACTGCAGAACTCGATTAGCGCTCAATTCATTAGAGCTGAGCGAACTAGTACCGTACTACCATTTTACCAGAGAGTAAGTTACAAAACTAATCCCTATACTATATATTTGTACTGCCAGTGTCTCTTGATTTTTGATATAACATGTTTAGTTTTCATTTTTGTAATTTTTTTTTTTTTTAACAGTTTGAGATCACCCGGGGTATTCCCCTTAAAGGCACGTGTCATTAGCTAAGCCCTCACTTAGGATGAGTAGTGCAGGCCGGGAAATGGACTGTAATCGCTGCCGAGAATAAACATGTTGTGCCGGATGGCAGGAATCCGTTTTTTTTATTAGTTGTCCGATTCAAACATACCTTTACTTAACTTATGAGATTAGTTCTAGCCTGGATTCTGACTGAGAGGTGTGAGAGAAAGACAAGATCCGCTCCCTCTTTTTTGTCACACGCGGTGGCGGGTTCCCAGAGAAGTTTCTCCGTCCTTGTTCACCCATACAGAGCTGGAAATCCGATTTACTCTACACCGACCGGGATGCTTGCACCGTCTATCAACAAGACAAGGAGGACCAACCGGAAAGGAAAAAAGACGAAAGCCCCGAAAAGAAGGACAAGACTATGCGATCATCTCCCTCAGTTGCATAACCCGCCCCTAACTGCTGCCCAGGAGATTACTCTGACCAATCTGAGGGCATGTCCGGTAAAACACCCCCTCCCCACTGCCCCGACAACGCAATGTGTGAAAGGCGACATTGGGTGGATTTCAAGGTCAGGGGATAACCTTCTGTGTAATGTTGTAGTCCCCGGGAACCGAACTCGTGACTTATTAACAAAGAGTGTCAGACCACTACCACTTGAGCTACAACACAAGGTTTATCATTTTCCTAATTATTTTATATTATATATATGACAAAATTGTCCAAATCGTCCATGTGTTTATGGTTTTTTGTTCAAATCGTCCATGTGTTAACAAAACTGCATAAATCATCCTTAAATGCCAAATAACGTCCCAAATTAGTCACTGCCTTAACTTTTGTTAAACTCTCAATTAGTCAAAAAGTTAAGGCAGTGACTAATTTGGGACGTTATTTGGCATTTAAGGATGATTTATGGAGTTTTGTTAACACATGGACGATTTGGACAAAAAAACATAAACACATGGACGATTTGGGCAATTTTGTCTCTTTCTATATATACACACACACATACACACACACACACACACACATATATATATATATAGTGTCTGAAAATTTCTACTCCATGTGGAAATGTCTCTCGGTTACGGCTATGGATCGACAGAAATCGGACCATTGCCCTATTTGTCTCAAAGATGATGAAAAAATTTTTGGTCTGAAACCTATCAGAGTTTTTGATGAATGGCTTGATATGGACGGTGCAAATCAAATAATTCGTGCGGGATGGAATGATGGTATTGCGGCAGGTAACAGAAAGGACTGTTCACTTAGAAACAAACTGAAGAAAATAAAATTTGCCTTAAAAGATAAAACTGTTCAAAACTTTGGGAACCTTGAGCATGAAATCAACTTCTTTAAAGAGCTAGCTCTTAGCCTAGAGTTAAAGGCAGAATGTCAAACTCTTAGCGAAAATGAATTGGAACAATGGAAGAAAGCAAGAAAAGATTGGTTAGATCGTGAAGACTTAAAGTCTAATATGATTAGACAAAAAGCTCGGATTCGTTGGAATCTAGATGGGGACGAAAACACAAAATTCTTTCATTCGTTGCTAAGAAGAAATTACAACCAAAATAACATTCGGGGTCTTGTTATTGATGGGATTTGGAATGAAAACCCGGATGATATCAAAGAAGCGGCTTTCAATCACTTCAAAAGAATCTTTGAAGAACATACTACTTTGAGACCTAGTCTTGAAGAACTTTCATACCCGGTTTTAACTCACGATGAAGCTTCTAACCTGGAAACACCTTTTACCGAAGATGAAATTTTCGACGCCATTAAAAATTGTGGTAGTTCGAAAGCGCCGGGTCCCGATGGTTTTAAACTTTCTTTTTTCAAAAAATATTTTGAAGTAATCAAAGGTGATGTCATTGAAGCTATTGGTTGGTTTTGGAATAAAGGTGAATTTTCGAAAGGATGTAATGCGTCATTTGTTACCTTGGTTCCTAAAAAAACGGATCCGATTGGACTTGGCGATTACCGCCCAATAAGTCTTATCGGAAGTTATTATAAGATCGTATCAAAGATTCTTTCCAATAGACTTAGAAAAGTTATTCCCAAATTAATTGGATTCGAACAAAGTGCCTTCCTTAAGGATAGGTACATTCTTGATGGAGTTTTAATCGCAAACGAAACAGTGGAATTTTTGAAGGAAAAACGACATAAAAGTCTTATATTTAAGGTTGATTTCGAGAAGGCTTTTGATAGCTTAAACTGGGAATTCTTAATGGAAGTAATGTGTAGTATGGGATTTGGTATTAAATGGAGGTCATGGATTCTAGCATGTCTCAAATCGGCTACAATTTCTATTCTTATTAATGGATCACCAACTAAGGAATTTTTGTTAGGAAGAGGTGTTCGTCAAGGAGACCCATTGTAGCATTTTCTCTTTATTATGGCGGCCAAAGGTTTAAACATCCTTACAAAATCCGCTCTTGATTGGGGTCTCTTCAAGGGAGTGGAAGTTGGTAATGATAAAATCCTAATTTCTCATCTCCAATATGCCGATGACACGATTTTTTTCGGGGAATGGTCGAAATCAAATGCTCGTAACTTGGTAAATATTCTTAAATGCTTTGAGTTATCTTCGGGTTTAAAAGTCAACTTTCATAAAAGTTACACCTATGGAGTCGGTGTTACTCAAGATGAGGTCACTGGGTTAGCTCACCGTGTTGGATGCCAAGCCGGGAAATTTCCATTTATTTATCTCGGGTTACCTATTGGTGCTAAAATGAAAAAACTGAATTATTGGTCCACGGTAATTGAGAAGTTCAAAAAAAGACTATCAGATTGGAAAAAGCGATCGTTGTCATATGGGGGAAGATTAGTCCTCATTAGATCGGTTCTAAATAGCCTTCCTTTGTACTATTTCTCCCTTTTTCGTGCCCCGCCATGCGTACTTAAACTTCTAGAGAGTGTGAGACGTTCTTTTTTTTTTTGGGAGGTGGGGATGTTTCGGGTTCCAAAATTTCGTGGGTAAAATGGGATGATACAATTCGAAATTATGGGGAGGGAGGGTTAAACTTGGGATCTCTAAAAAGTAAAAATCTTGCCCTTTTGGGTAAATGGTGGTTATAACAACCCTCACTTTTTGACTTCTGAAATTACTGAAATGACCCTAGGGTTTACTGTCTGACTATACGTATTAATTATTTAAGGGTTGTTATATACACAATCAATTTAACGTTGACCAAATAATAAATTTTTATTCGACACTCACTTATATATATATATATATATATATATATATATATATATATATATATATATATATATATATATATATATGCATTTCAGTAATATTATTTATAACTATTAATCTATAAGTAATAAATAAAAAGTGACATTTATATAAATAATAAAACAATTGGGAACTAAATAAAAATAAATACAAGTCATGAATTAGTAAAAAGAAAATAATACTTATCATGTAGTAAATGTAAATAATAATAATAATAATAATAATAGTAATAATAATGAGACTAAAGAATCTTAAACAATTACATCCTTATGTTGACTAAAAATAAAGTATAAACTAGTACATCCTTATGTTGACTAATTATAAACTAGTACCACCTTTTGTTGACTAAAAATTATAAAACAAAATAAAATCATTAATTAGAACATCCTTATGTTGACTAAAACTCTAATACTTGCACTATATAAACACTCATAGACTCCTAGTTTCTCATTCACAAATCACACCAAAATTGAAATGTCCCGTTCTTATTGATTAAAAACGTTCCATATTAATTGATTTCGTTGCGAGGTTTTGACCTCTATATGAGACGTTTTTCAAAGACTGCATTCATTTTTAAAACAAACCATAACCTTTATTTCATAAATAAAGGTTTAAAAAGCTTTACGTAGATTATCAAATAATGATAATCTAAAATATCCTGTTTACACACGACCATTACATAATGGTTTACAATACAAATACGTTACATCGAAATCAGTTTCTTGAATGCAGTTTTTACACAATATCATACAAACATGGACTTCAAATCTTGTCCTTATTTTAGTATGCAACAGCGGAAGCTCTTAATATTCACCTGAGAATAAACATGCTTTAAACGTCAACAAAAATGTTGGTGAGTTATAGGTTTAACCTATATATATCAAATCGTAACAATAGACCACAAGATTTCATATTTCAATACACATCCCATACATAGAGATAAAAATCATTCATATGGTGAACACCTGGTAACCGACAATAACAAGATGCATATATAAGAATATCCCCATCATTCCGGGACACCCTTCGGATATGATATAAATTTCGAAGTACTAAAGCATCCGGTACTTTGGATGGGGTTTGTTAGGCCCAATAGATCTATCTTTAGGATTCGCGTCAATTAGGGTGTCTGTTCCCTAATTCTTAGATTACCAGACTTAATAAAAAGGGGCATATTCGATTTCGATAATTCAACCATAGAATGTAGTTTCACGTACTTGTGTCTATTTTGTAAATCATTTATAAAACCTGCATGTATTCTCATCCCAAAAATATTAGATTTGAAAAGTGGGACTATAACTCACTTTCACAGATTTTTACTTCGTCGGGAAGTAAGACTTGGCCACTGTTGATTCACGAACCTATAACAATATATACATATATATTAAAGTATGTTCAAAATATATTTACAACACTTTTAATATATTTTGATGTTTTAAGTTTATTAAGTCAGCTGTCCTCGTTAGTAACCTATAACTAGTTGTCCACAGTTAGATGTACAGAAATAAATCGATAAATATTATCTTGAATCAATCCACGACCCAGTGTATACGTATCTCAGTATTGATCACAACTCAAACTATATATATTTTGGAATCAACCTCAACCCTGTATAGCTAACTCCAACATTCACATATAGAGTGTCTATGGTTGTTCCGAAATATATATAGATGTGTCGACATGATAGGTCGAAACATTGTATACGTGTCTATGGTATCTCAAGATTACATAATATACAATACAAGTTGATTAAGTTATGGTTGGAATAGATTTGTTACCAATTTTCACGTAGCTAAAATGAGAAAAATTATCCAATCTTGTTTTACCCATAACTTCTTTATTTTAATTCCGTTTTGAGTGAATCAAATTGCTATGGTTTCATATTGAACTCTATTTTATGAATCTAAACAGAAAAGTATAGGTTTATAGTCGGAAAAAATAAGTTACAAGTCGTTTTTGTAAAGGTAGTCATTTCAGTCGAAAGAACGACGTCTAGATGACCATTTTAGAAAACATACTTCCACTTTGAGTTTAACCATAATTTTTGGATATAGTTTCATGTTCATAATAAAAATCATTTTCTCATAATAACAACTTTTAAATCAAAGTTTATCATAGTTTTTAATTAACTAACCCAAAACAGCCCGCGGTGTTACTACGACGGCGTAAATCCGGTTTTACGGTGTTTTTCGTGTTTCCAGGTTTTAAATCATTAAGTTAGCATATCATATAGATATAGAACATGTGTTTAGTTGATTTTAAAAGTCAAGTTAGAAGGATTAACTTTTGTTTGCGAACAAGTTTAGAATTAACTAAACTATGTTCTAGTGATTACAAGTTTAAACCTTCGAATAAGATAGTTTTATATGTATGAATCGAATGATGTTATGAACATCATTACTACCTTAATTTCCTTGGATAAACCTACTGGAAAAGAGAAAAATGGATCTAGCTTCAATGGATCCTTGGATGGCTCGAAGTTCTTGAAGCAGAATCATGACACGAAAACAAGTTCAAGTAAGATCATCACTTGAAATAAGATTGTTATAGTTATAGAAATTGAACCAAAGTTTGAATATGATTATTACCTTGTATTAGAATGATAACCTACTGTAAGAAACAAAGATTTCTTGAGGTTGGATGATCACCTTACAAGATTGGAAGTGAGCTAGCAAACTTGAAAGTATTCTTGATTTTATGAAACTAGAACTTTTGGAATTTATGAAGAACACTTAGAACTTGAAGATAGAACTTGAGAGAGATCAATTAGATGAAGAAAATTGAAGAATGAAAGTGTTTGTAGGTGTTTTTGGTCGTTGGTGTATGGATTAGATATAAAGGATATGTAATTTTGTTTTCATGTAAATAAGTCATGAATGATTACTCATATTTTTGTAATTTTATGAGATATTTCATGCTAGTTGCCAAATGATGGTTCCCACATGTGTTAGGTGACTCACATGGGCTGCTAAGAGCTGATCATTGGAGTGTATATACCAATAGTACATACATCTAAAAGCTGTGTATTGTACGAGTACGAATACGGGTGCATACGAGTAGAATTGTTGATGAAACTGAACGAGGATGTAATTGTAAGAATTTTTGTTAAGTAGAAGTATTTTGATAAGTGTCTTGAAGTCTTTCAAAAGTGTATAAATACATATTAAAACACTACATGTATATACATTTTAACTGAGTCGTTAAGTCATCGTTAGTCGTTACATGTAAGTGTTGTTTTGAAACTTTTAGGTTAACGATCTTGTTAAATGTTGTTAACCCAATGTTTATAATATCAAATGAGATTTTAAATTATTATATTATCATGATATTATCATGTATGAATATCTCTTAATATGATATATATATATACATTAAATGTCTTTACAACGATAATCGTTACATATATGTCTCGTTTAAAAATCATTAAGTTAGTAGTCTTGTTTTTACATATGTAGTTCATTGTTAATATACTTTATGATATGTTTTCTTATCATAGTATCATGTTAACTATATATATATATCCATATATATGTCATCATATAGTTTTTACAAGTTTTAACGTTCGTGAATCACCGATCAACTTGGGTGGTCAATTGTCTATATGAAACATATTTCAATTAATCAAGTCTTAACAAGTTTGATTGCTTAACATGTTGGAAACATTTAATCATGTAAATATCAATCTCAATTAATATATATAAACATGGAAAAGTTCGGGTCACTACAGTACCTACTCGTTAAATAAATTTCGTCCCGAAATTTTAAGCTGTTGAAGGTGTTGACGAATCTTCTGGAAATAGATGCGGGTATTTCTTCTTCATCTGATCTTCACGCTCCCAGGTGAACTCGGGTCCTCTACGAGCATTCCATCGAACCTTAACAATTGGTATCTTGTTTTGCTTAAGTCTTTTAACCTCACGATCCATTATTTCGACGGGTTCTTCGATGAATTGAAGTTTTTCGTTGATTTGGATTTCATCTAACGGAATAGTGAGATCTTCTTTAGCAAAATATTTCTTTAAATTCGAGACGTGGAAAGTGTTATGTACAGCCGCGAGTTGTTGAGGTAACTCTAGTCGGTAAGCTACTGGTCCGACACGATCAATAATCTTGAATGGTCCAATATACCTTGGATTTAATTTCCCTCGTTTACCAAATCGAACAACGCCTTTCCAAGGTGCAACTTTAAGCATGACCATCTCTCCAATTTCAAATTCTATGTCTTTTCTTTTAATGTCAGCGTAGCTCTTTTGTCGACTTTGGGCGGTTTTCAACCGTTGTTGAATTTGGATGATCTTCTCGGTAGTTTCTTGTATAATCTCCGGACCCGTAATCTGTCTATCCCCCACTTCACTCCAACAAATCGGAGACCTGCACTTTCTACCATAAAGTGCTTCAAACGGCGCCATCTCAATGCTTGAATGGTAGCTGTTGTTGTAGGAAAATTCTGCTAACGGTAGATGTCGATCCCAACTGTTTCCGAAATCAATAACACATGCTCGTAGCATGTCTTCAAGTGTTTGTATCGTCCTTTCGCTCTGCCCGTCAGTTTGTGGATGATAGGCAGTACTCATGTCTAGACGAGTTCCTAATGCTTGCTGTAATGTCTGCCAGAATCTTGAAATAAATCTGCCATCCCTATCAGAGATAATAGAGATTGGTATTCCATGTCTGGAGACGACTTCCTTCAAATACAGTCGTGCTAACTTCTCCATCTTGTCATCTTCTCTTATTGGTAGGAAGTGTGCTGATTTGGTGAGACGATCAACTATTACCCAAATAGTATCAAAACCACTTGCAGTCCTTGGCAATTTAGTGATGAAATCCATGGTAATGTTTTCCCATTTCCATTCCGGGATTTCGGGTTGTTGAAGTAGACCTGATGATTTCTGATGCTCAGCTTTGACCTTAGAACACGTCAAACATTCTCCTACGTATTTAGCAACATCGGCTTTCATACCCGGCCACCAAAAATGTTTCTTGAGATCCTTGTACATCTTCCCCGTTCCAGGATGTATTGAGTATCTGGTTTTATGAGCTTCTCTAAGTACCATTTCTCTCATATCTCCAAATTTTGGTACCCAAATCCTTTCAGCCCTATACCGGGTTCCGTCTTCCCGAATATTAAGATGCTTCTCCGATCCTTTGGGTATTTCATCCTTTAAATTTCCCTCTTTTAAAACTCCTTGTTGCGCCTCCTTTATTTGAGTAGTAATGTTATTATGAATCATTATATTCATAGATTTTACTCGAATGGGTTCTCTGTCCTTCCTGCTCAAGGCATCGGCCACCACATTTGCCTTCCCCGGGTGGTAACGAATCTCAAAGTCGTAATCATTCAATAATTCAATCCACCTACGCTGCCTCATATTCAGTTGTTTCTGATTAAATATGTGTTGAAGACTTTTGTGGTCGGTATATATAATACTTTTGACCCCATATAAGTAGTGCCTCCAAGTCTTTAATGCAAAAACAACCGCGCCTAATTCCAAATCATGCGTCGTATAATTTTGTTCGTGAATCTTCAATTGTCTAGACGCATAAGCAATCACCTTCGTTCGTTGCATTAATACACAACCGAGACCTTGCTTTGATGCATCACAATAAATCACAAAATCATCATTCCCTTCAGGCAATGACAATATAGGTGCCGTAGTTAGCTTTTTCTTCAATAACTGAAACGCTTTCTCTTGTTCATCATTCCATTCAAATTTCTTCCCTTTATGCGTTAATGCAGTCAAGGGTTTTGCTATTCTGGAAAAGTCTTGGATGAACCTTCTGTAGTAACCAGCTAGTCCTAAAAACTGGCGTATGTGTTTCGGAGTTTTCGGGGTTTCCCACTTTTCAACAGTTTCTATCTTTGTCGGATCCACCTTAATACCTTCTTTGTTCACTATGTGACCGAGGAATTGAACTTCTTCCAACCAAAATGCACACTTTGAAAACTTAGCGTACAATTCTTCCTTCCTCAATACTTCTAACACCTTTCTCAAATGTTCACCGTGTTCTTGGTCATTCTTTGAGTAAATAAGTATGTCATCAATGAAAACAATGACAAACTTGTCAAGGTATGGTCCACACACTCGGTTCATAAGGTCCATGAACACAGCTGGTGCATTAGTTAAACCAAACGGCATGACCATAAACTCGTAATGACCGTAACGTGTTCTGAAAGCAGTCTTTGGAATATCATCTTCTTTCACCCGCATTTGATGATACCCGGAACGTAAGTCAATCTTTGAATAAACAGACGAGCCTTGTAGTTGATCAAATAAGTCGTCGATTCTCGGTAGTGGATAGCGGTTCTTGATGGTAAGTTTGTTCAACTCTCGGTAGTCGATACACAACCTGAATGTACCATCTTTCTTCTTGACAAACAAAACAGGAGCTCCCCACGGTGATGTGCTTGGTCGAATGAAACCACGCTCTAAAAGTTCTTGTAATTGGCTTTGCAGTTCTTTCATTTCGCTGGGTGCGAGTCTGTAAGGAGCACGAGCTATTGGTGCAGCTCCTGGTACAAGATCTATTTGAAATTCAACGGATCGATGTGGGGGTAATCCCGGTAATTCTTTCGGAAATACATCAGGAAATTCTTTTACGACGGGAACATCATTGATGCTCTTTTCTTCAGTTTGTACTTTCTCGACGTGTGCTAGAACAGCATAGCAACCTTTTCTTATTAGTTTTTGTGCCTTCAAATTACTAATAAGATGTAGCTTCGTGTTGCCCTTTTCTCCGTACACCATTAAGGGTTTTCCTTTTTCTCGTATAATGCGAATTGCATTTTTGTAACAAACGATCTCCGCTTTCACTTCTTTCAACCAGTCCATACCGATTATCACATCAAAACTCCCTAACTCTACTGGTATCAAATCAATCTTAAATGTTTCGCTAACCAGTTTAATTTCTCGATTCCGACATATATTATCTGCTGAAATTAATTTACCATTTGCTAATTCGAGTAAAAATTTACTATCCAAAGGCGTCAATGGACAACTTAATTTAGCACAAAAATCTCTACTCATATAGCTTCTATCCGCACCCGAATCAAATAAAACGTAAGCAGATTTATTGTCAATAAGAAACGTACCCGTAACAAGCTCCGGGTCTTCCTGTGCCTCTGCCGCATTAATATTGAAAACTCTTCCACGGCCTTGTCCATTCGTGTTCTCCTGGTTCGGGCAATTTCTAATAATGTGGCCCGGTTTTCCACATTTATAACAAACTACATTGGCATAACTTGCTCCGACACTACTTGCTCCGCCATTACTCGTTCCGACACCATTTGTTCCTTTCGTTCTATTAACCCCTGGTCCGTAGACCTCACACTTCGCCTCGCTATGACCATTTCTTTTACACTTGTTGCAAAATTTGGTACAGAACCCCGAGTGATTCTTTTCACACCTTTGGCATAGCTGCTTCTGATTGTTGTTGTTGTTGTGGTTATTATTGTTGTTGGGATGATTGTTGTAGTTGCTGTTGTTGTTGTTGTTGTTGTTGGGCCGTTTGTTGTAGTTGCGATTGATGTTGCGATTGTTGGGATAATTGTTGCGATTATTGTTGTAATTGCTGTTGTTGTTGTATTGGTGATTCTTATCACCGTTTTTCTCCCACTTCCTTTTGACTTGCTTCACATTGGCCTCCTCAGCAGTCTGTTCTTTAATTCTTTCTTCAATCTGGTTCACTAGTTTGTGAGCCATTCTACATGCCTGTTGTATGGAGGCGGGCTCGTGTGAACTTATATCTTCTTGGATTCTTTCCGGTAATCCTTTCACAAACGCGTCGATCTTCTCTTCCTCATCTTCGAATGCTCCCGGACACAATAGGCACATTTCTGTGAATCGTCTTTCGTACGTGGTAATATCAAATCCTTGGGTTCGTAACCCTCTAAGTTCTGTCTTGAGCTTATTGACCTCGATTCTGGGACGGTACTTCTCGTTCATCAAGTGCTTGAATGCTGACCACGGTAGTGCGTACGCATCGTCTTGTCCCACTTGCTCTAGATAGGTATTCCACCATGTTAACGCAGAACCTGTGAAGGTATGCGTAGCGTACTTTACTTTGTCCTCTTCAGTACACTTACTTATGGCAAACACCGATTCGACCTTCTCGGTCCACCGTTTCAATCCGATCGGTCCTTCGGTTCCATCAAATTCCAAAGGTTTGCAGGCAGTGAATTCTTTGTAGGTGCATCCTACACGATTTCCTGTACTGCTAGATCCAATGTTATTGTTGGTATGTAGCGCAGCCTGTACTGCGGCTATGTTTGAAGCTAGAAAAGTACGGAATTCCTCTTCATTCATATTCACGGTGTGTCGAGTAGTCGGTGCCATTGCCTTCAAAATAGTCAAATGGAACAAGTTAATCATACAGAATATTAAGAGTAGTTAATAGTATTTCGTAGCATAATATGAACTCATTTATAAAAGCTTTTTCTTCATATTAGCGTTTTATAAGTTTAAATTCGGGTAGTACCTACCCGTTAAGTTCATACTTAGTAGCTAATATACAATTCAACTACTACAATTCTGTATGAAAAACTGATTATAATAATATTTCTCGTTCAAACTTTTATACAATATTTTACAAACTTACAATACCGCTTATTTTACATATAGCATGAAATATAGCACACAATAAATTTGATACAAGATGGTTGTGAAGATAATTCTAGCTAGTACACAAGTTGTTCAGCAAAGGCAATAAAGACACGTAATTCATACGTCCATAAACAAGTCATGCATTCTGGTTTTACTAGGACTACTTCCCATCCTTGGTCTTGTGGAACATAACCGTTATGGCCGTTGATAAGACAGCGTGTTGTAATGTCGTCAAAGGGACGAGGGTTACGTAATGTCCAACAGTCCCGTAACAATCTAAAAACCTCATTTCTTACCCCAATTACCGACTCCGTCACTTGTGGAAACGTTTTGTTTAATAGTTGTAGCCCGATGTTCTTGTTCTCACTTTGGTGAGAAGCGAACATTACTAATCCGTAAGCATAACATGCTTCTTTATGTTGCATGTTAGCCGCTTTTTCTAAATCACGAAGTCCAATATTCGGATATATTGAGTCAAAATAATTTCTTAACCCGTTGCGTAAAATAGCATTTGGGTTCCCCGCAATATATGCGTCAAAGTAAACACATCGTAACTTATGGGTTTCCCAATGTGATATCCCCCATCTTTCAAACGAAAGTCTCTTATAAACCAAGACATTCTTGGAACGTTCTTCGAATGTCTTACAAACTGATCTCGCCTTAAATAGTTGTGCCGAAGAATTCTGGCCGACTCTAGACAAGATTTCATCAATCATGTCTCCGGGTAGGTCTCTTAAAATATTGGGTTGTCTATCCATTTTGTGTTTTTAAACTGTAAAATAGGCAAGAGTTAGATTCATAAAAAAATACTTATTAATACAAGCAATTTTTACATATATCATAAAGCATAAGAACACTATATTACATATATTACACCACACGAATACAACTATCTTATTCCGACTCGCTCGTTTCTTCTTCTTCGGTTTTGGTTCGTTTTGCCAAGTTTCTAGGGATATATGATGTTCCCCTAATTCGAGCCGTCGTTGTCCACATTGGTTTAGAAAAACCTGGTGGTTTAGAGGTTCCCGGGTCATTGTTACAACTTAAGGACTTCGGGGGTTGACGATACATATAAAGTTCATCGGGGTTGGAATTAGATTTCTCTATTTTTATGCCCTTTCCCTTATTATTTTCTTTTGCCTTTTTAAATTCAGTTGGGGTAATTTCTATAACATCATCGGAATTCTCGTCGGAATCCGATTCATCGGAGAATTGGTAATCCTCCCAATATTTTGCTTCCTTGGCGGAAACACCATTGACCATAATTAACTTTGGTCGGTTGGTTGAGGATTTTCTTTTACTTAACCGTTTTATTATTTCCCCCACCGGTTCTATTTCTTCTTCCGGTTCCGATTCTTCTTCCGGTTCCGATTCTTCTTCCGGTTCCGACTCTTCTTCCGGTTCCTCTTCGGGAACTTGTGAATCAGTCCACAAATCATTCCAATTTACATTTGACTCTTCATTATTATTAGGTGAGTCAATGGGACTTGTTCTAGAGGTAGACATCTATCACATAATATCAAACACGTTAAGAGATTAATATATCACATAATATTCATATGTTAAAAATATATAGTTTCCAACAAAAATGTTAAGCAATCATTTTTAAAGAAAACACGGTCGAAGTCCAGACTCACTAATGCATCCTAACAAACTCGATAAGACACACTAATGCAAATTTTCTGGTTCTCTAAGACCAACGCTCTGATACCAACTAAAATGTCCCGTTCTTATTGATTAAAAACGTTCCATATTAATTGATTTCGTTGCGAGGTTTTGACCTCTATATGAGACGTTTTTCAAAGACTGCATTCATTTTTAAAACAAACCATAACCTTTATTTCATAAATAAAGGTTTAAAAAGCTTTACGTAGATTATCAAATAATGATAATCTAAAATATCCTGTTTACACACGACCATTACATAATGGTTTACAATACAAATACGTTACATCGAAATCAGTTTCTTGAATGCAGTTTTTACACAATATCATACAAACAAGGACTCCAAATCTTGTCCTTATTTTAGTATGCAACAGCGGAAGCTCTTAATATTCACCTGAGAATAAACATGCTTTAAACGTCAACAAAAATGTTGGTGAGTTATAGGTTTAACCTATATATATCAAATCGTAACAATAGACCACAAGATTTCATATTTCAATACACATCCCATACATAGAGATAAAAATCATTCATATGGTGAACACCTGGTAACCGACAATAACAAGATGCATATATAAGAATATCCCCATCATTCCGGGACACCCTTCGGATATGATATAAATTTCGAAGTACTAAAGCATCCGGTACTTTGGATGGGGTTTGTTAGGCCCAATAGATCTATCTTTAGGATTCGCGTCAATTAGGGTGTCTGTTCCCTAATTCTTAGATTACCAGACTTAATAAAAAGGGGCATATTCGATTTCGATAATTCAACCATAGAATGTAGTTTCACGTACTTGTGTCTATTTTGTAAATCATTTATAAAACCTGCATGTATTCTCATCCCAAAAATATTAGATTTGAAAAGTGGGACTATAACTCACTTTCACAGATTTTTACTTCGTCGGGAAGTAAGACTTGGCCACTGTTGATTCACGAACCTATAACAATATATACATATATATTAAAGTATGTTCAAAATATATTTACAACACTTTTAATATATTTTGATGTTTTAAGTTTATTAAGTCAGCTGTCCTCGTTAGTAACCTATAACTAGTTGTCCACAGTTAGATGTACAGAAATAAATCGAGAAATATTATCTTGAATCAATCCACGACCCAGTATATACGTATCTCAGTATTGATCACAACTCAAACTATATATATTTTGGAATCAACCTCAACCCTGTATAGCTAACTCCAACATTCACATATAGAGTGTCTATGGTTGTTCTGAAATATATATAGATGTGTCGACATGATAGGTCGAAACATTGTATACGTGTCTATGGTATCTCAAGATTACATAATATACAATACAAGTTGATTAAGTTATGGTTGGAATAGATTTGTTACCAATTTTCACGTAGCTAAAATGAGAAAAATTATCCAATCTTGTTTTACCCATAACTTCTTTATTTTAAATCCGTTTTGAGTGAATAAAATTGCTATGGTTTCATATTGAACTCTATTTTATGAATCTAAACAGAAAAGTATAGGTTTATAGTCGGAAAAATAAGTTACAAGTCGTTTTTGTAAAGGTAGTCATTTCAGTCGAAAGAACGACGTCTAGATGACCATTTTAGAAAACATACTTCCACTTTGAGTTTAACCATACTTTTTGGATATAGTTTCATGTTCATAATAAAAATCATTTTCTCATAATAACAACTTTTAAATCAAAGTTTATCATAGTTTTTAATTAACTAACCCAAAACAGCCCGCGGTGTTACTACGACGGCGTAAATCCGGTTTTACGGTGTTTTTCGTGTTTCCAGGTTTTAAATCATTAAGTTAGCATATCATATAGATATAGAACATGTGTTTAGTTGATTTTAAAAGTCAAGTTAGAAGGATTAACTTTTGTTTGCGAACAAGTTTAGAATTAACTAAACTATGTTCTAGTGATTACAAGTTTAAACCTTCGAATAAGATAGTTTTATATGTATGAATCGAATGATGTTATGAACATCATTACTACCTTAATTTCCTTGGATAAACCTACTGGAAAAGAGAAAAATGGATCTAGCTTCAATGGATCCTTGGATGGCTCGAAGTTCTTGAAGCAGAATCATGACACGAAAACAAGTTCAAGTAAGATCATCACTTGAAATAAGATTGTTATAGTTATAGAAATTGAACCAAAGTTTGAATATGATTATTACCTTGTATTAGAATGATAACCTACTGTAAGAAACAAAGATTTCTTGAGGTTGGATGATCACCTTACAAGATTGGAAGTGAGCTAGCAAACTTGAAAGTATTCTTGATTTTATGAAACTAGAACTTTTGGAATTTATGAAGAACACTTAGAACTTGAAGATAGAACTTGAGAGAGATCAATTAGATGAAGAAAATTGAAGAATGAAAGTGTTTGTAGGTGTTTTTGGTCGTTGGTGTATGGATTAGATATAAAGGATATGTAATTTTGTTTTCATGTAAATAAGTCATGAATGATTACTCATATTTTTGTAATTTTATGAGATATTTCATGCTAGTTGCCAAATGATGGTTCCCACATGTGTTAGGTGACTCACATGGGCTGCTAAGAGCTGATCATTGGAGTGTATATACCAATAGTACATACATCTAAAAGCTGTGTATTGTACGAGTACGAATACGGGTGCATACGAGTAGAATTGTTGATGAAACTGAACGAGGATGTAATTGTAAGAATTTTTGTTAAGTAGAAGTATTTTGATAAGTGTCTTGAAGTCTTTCAAAAGTGTATAAATACATATTAAAACACTACATGTATATACATTTTAACTGAGTCGTTAAGTCATCGTTAGTCGTTACATGTAAGTGTTGTTTTGAAACTTTTAGGTTAACGATCTTGTTAAATGTTGTTAACCCAATGTTTATAATATCAAATGAGATTTTAAATTATTATATTATCATGATATTATCATGTATGAATATCTCTTAATATGATATATATATACATTAAATGTCTTTACAACGATAATCGTTACATATATGTCTCGTTTAAAAATCATTAAGTTAGTAGTCTTGTTTTTACATATGTAGTTCATTGTTAATATACTTTATGATATGTTTTCTTATCATAGTATCATGTTAACTATATATATATATCCATATATATGTCATCATATAGTTTTTACAAGTTTTAACGTTCGTGAATCACCGATCAACTTGGGTGGTCAATTGTCTATATGAAACATATTTCAATTAATCAAGTCTTAACAAGTTTGATTGCTTAACATGTTGGAAACATTTAATCATGTAAATATCAATCTCAATTAATATATATAAACATGGAAAAGTTCGGGTCACTACAAAAATCCTCTCTCAAAAACAATCTCTCCCTCTCCCTCTCTTGTGGTATTTGGATCTTCAAGCTTGTTCTTCGTGTTCTTCAAGAATCTTCAAGGAGTTCTTCAAGATTTTTAAGGCTTTGATCTTCCATCTTCATCGTGTTCATCTTTTCTTTGTTAATTATCTTGAATCTTCAAAGGTATAACATAAACCCTAAACTATTTACATAAACTTTAATCTTTGTTAATTCATATTCATATTATAAACTTGTTATTCATAAGTATATACATAAACACACCTAGATTTATATATACATATATACATGTAAAAAAATATATTTTTATATATATATATACATATATATACGAATTATATATACATATACATATTAAAACCTTAAACCCTAATACTACTTATACTAGTACTTAACATGTATACACTATTACTATTACTAGCACCTATAACCTACTATTTATATTGTAGCACAAAAACATTTTGGAATATGTATTAGAGATGTATAGATCTTCGAACTTTCTTGACGAATGGTTTCTACGAGATTCTAGGCAGAGGGTTTGGATTTCCGATTTAAAGGGTCCTATGGCTCAAGCCCCTAGATCTAAATTAGTCATTCGAAGGGAAAGGGGTGATTGGAAGCTTATCTAATACAGCAAGTATCCTAAAATGGAAAACACTCATAAAAGTAGAAACTCTCTAGTCATAGAAACTTAGTAAAATAAGAAACTTTCTAAAAATGAAAACTTTATAAAAATAGTAACTTACTAGGAATAGAAACTTAGTAAAACAAACTATACTTAAACACATACTTAAACTTAAACATGGGCAAAACACTTAACTACCCTTAAATGTCAATAGGTTGACTTTCCTGCTCACTCGTTCAACTCTTTATTCCGAGGAATAACTCTCTCTCTACTTACTAAGGTGAATTCATAGCCCCACTCTTTATTGCTAGCAAACTTATTTAACTTATTTGGGGTGAGACATATGCTGCTTTTACTATTTACAATTTAGACACAAGTACCAACTGCTAAAACTATGCTATACCCGGCTATGTCCGACTAAGTCCCTACAGTGATATTTTTAAGTGCTGCGGCATGCTTATTTATTGGGGGTAGGCCTATCGGGAGTAACGTCCCCGGTACATTTGACTAAGTCTTTGTATTACTTGATAATGAAATTAAACCGACAAGGACAGACACAACTTGTCATGGGGCAAACTTGAATGTTTAGTCTAAATATCACGCACTGGCATAACTTTTGGATCTGCGAGATCTACTTTTTGATCCTGCGGGAGATCAACTTTACAACTAAATCTTGTGGTCTAAAAACAACGATAACTACTTTTGTTAAACCTATGAACTTCACTCAACCTTTTTGGTTGACACTTTAGCATGTTTTGTCTCAGGTGATGTTTAATTCAAGCTTTCCTATCTACTGCTTATGTGATGCTACTTGGACATAGGATCAAGAGATTATCGCATTTATTACTAATGCATTTAAACAATTACATATTTCTTTTGTAACGACATTTCATTTTCCGCTGCGTACTCATTCCAGTTAATTTTATCATTTAGTATTGTTCTCGTATTATAATATGTTGGTTTATTTGATATTAGTAACGTTTCTTCCAGACCTTATTGGGAGGACGTTACAGATTGGTATCAGAGCATAACCAGGCTGTTATAGAGAACCAGGATTGCATTTTTATGTGTGCCTTACTTGCTAGCTAGGGTGCCTTAGCAATCTAGGAAACTATAACCTTTCCTGCCTTAGACTTAAAGCACTTAGGATTGCCTTATAATCTTAACAATCATGCTTTACCAAACTTGACTTAAAGATTCTAATCAACGTCTCTTTCCTAATGTAGGACTACAACTTTCCTTGACCATAGTGCCTTTAATTGTTGCCTTTAACTGTTAAATGCTACACTATACTTTAGAAACTTTACTTATCTTAGAATGCCGAGCTAATCTAAGAACTCTGCTCACTTTCCCGAGTACTATCCAATTACACCACCACCAGAAATTCTTGACATTCATAAGTCATCTATCATGGTTATGTGTATTACATATGTATTACATGAAATATTATCCATGATTTTGAAACTCTTATAATTGTTACTACTCACAATCAAACGTATATAACTCCCTATTATATCACGTACCTATATGCCTTATGCCTTCATGCATCGGTTTGCGAATCGAAAAATGTCATTGGGCTATCACAGTATACGAATTGAAAGTCTTTAATCAAAAGATTATTAGATTACATACTTATCACTTTATGATCTCGACACGTCATACTGCCATTATTAAAGTATGGACACATCATATCTTATTATATCTTATCGTATTTATCCCAATAGATTTTGTCTAACACTTTTCCTAAATTCCCACCGTAAATTACGGAAATCTTTTTGCTATATACACGTATTCGAGGAGACGAATATATCATCCAGTATTCAACACTAATCTCATATCAAAAACCCTATTCCAAACACATAATATGGATTCCTCGAACTCTTCGAGCTCCAATGGCAGCGTAACCAGAATGAACGAACCAATCAGCCATCATCTATTTTGGATGAATTGGGGATGGGTTCGTAGTAAACTTAATCAATGGAGACAAGAAGAAGGTAATCCCTTCCACCAACCGAATTCACCTCTTGGTGAAGAACCTGAAGCACTTACTGGCGAACCCGTTCGGAACACTATTTTCACCCTCATTTCCAGGATATCCAGTCACGAATATATAATATCTAAAATTTTAGATCTTATTCATCCACTTGTCCGAACCGCCAATCATCCCGGAATAATAGAAAAAGTCAACGAGCTTCGCGCTCGAGTAGTGGCTCTGGAGAATATGGTGTGAAACCTACAAACACCAGCAGCAGCACCAGCAGCATAACCAGTACCACCAGTACCATCGGCATCACCACCAACATCACCATCTTCACCAACGACAACATCCGCATTCCACGCCTCAACGTCACACTCAGTACCTCAAACATCAACATCATACACCCCATAGATACCAAGGAATATTAGTAATAATGAGTTAAGATGTATTGACTCATTCTTCCTGAAGAATTACATATGTATACTTTATATATATGGATTGGAACAATAATAAATCTTTTCGTACTAAGCTATTACGTGTGAATCTTAACTAGTATGTACTACATGGTTAATTCATATCATAATATGCTATGATGTACATCTTTTGTTAATAACTTAACAATCGTTAATCATTGCTTCAACACAATAAACTCCATTTCGTAATAAACCAAGTGTATTACTCAAATACATGATTGATTGTATACTTTAATTTTCGATGTACTCGAAACTTTCTAGAAAACATCATTAGTGCCTTATGAATTTCACAAGAATTCCACGAGCACCAACATCATATACCGAAGTATATCAATAATAATGAATGATGAAGTATTGATTCATAACTTCATTAGCGAAATATTTCACGACAATTATGAAATCTCAAAGGTTTTGGAGATTATTTATTCTCGTTTCAACAGCAAATCAAATGAGTTTAATATTATATTAACTCATTAAAACTATGATTACATCTGAAGAATACATATATGAACGTATATCTTCTCTTTTGTAATTGTGAAAAATATTTTAACGGGTAGGTAAAACCCGAGAGATATTCATATCTCATATAAATATGTTACATTGTACATTCTTCCATTCTGATTCAGCAGTTGTTAACTATACTACTTACATTCACATGATATATGTATATGTTCACCAAAGAATAACCATTTTCATACAAATTCAGTTACATATTCTGATTTTGACATATCGGAACTTAAGTAAAGCTTTAGCAAGTGTTATCTTCCTAAAGATCACTACATTCATGAATTATATTCATTCGTATTCTATGATGAATTATCACATCAAACCACCGAACTTACCATTCCTTACTTTTGAAAATCACAACATTTCTTCGTCAACCGTTAGATCCATTGATGGATGCATCTTACGCTTAAACACTTCAAATTCAAAATTCTTGAAAACATCCTTTGAATCTTGACGATCGCAATCAGCGTTTAATCATCTAAAAATGAAATTTCTTGAAACCATCTCGGATTGATAACCGATGATTCAAATATGGCTGCATTAAAATGCAGAGGAAACGGAAAAATTGTAGATGGTCTTAAGGGCCAACAGTTTGATAATAAAGAATGGTACGTTGGAAAAGCTCAAAAGAAAATTTTGAACTGAAAAACGGATTGAGCTAACCATGGAGGAAACCAAGGACAAACACAAGGGCCAAACCCTATATTCAAAGAATCCAGGTAATTCTGGATCCGGTGAAATCTTTAGAGAATATCTTGCTCCAAAGTCATGTTAAAAGCTTGCGAAAAATTTTTCTTCATCAACTTTCAAACTTAGAAATTCCAAAATATCATCATAAATATCCTCTATATTTCGGAAGATATCTTCATAACGATTCATGTCCACAATTAAGTATCTCTTTGCGATATCTTTATAAAGGAAACTGTTTTAGTTTCTATATTCTGTAAAATTCGAGTTTAAATTATAAATGCTTTGAAGAAGTGTTAGGAATTGAAGCATGAGTTAGTATAATATAATGACGTCAGGCCAACGTGATTATATTACAGTAAGTCATGCTAAGTTTTTAATGGAAGATGATGATTCATAGATTTTATAATCATCATTTGCCATGTTACACGACTCTTACATTCTATTTAACCTCTAAACATATCAAGAAAATATTTTTCTTGATGATTCGGTCTTTTTCGGATATTCTGGTAATATGACAAATCAAATCGTGCTATTACCTTTCCTTTCTACTTTATATATTATGATCATTTTAAACTTCATACCTATGAATTCTGGACCATTACTCGCTTGACTTGAAGTCGAGAAGAAGAAACAAAAGCATAAAGCTCCGACATATAAGGGAAAATATAAAGCCCGATAACGACTCCGAAATTACAAACCGTGTATATCAATGCGTATAGCAATATAAAGACACGGGATAATTAAAAACATTATAACCCCAAGAGCATAGTAGAAGTAAACAGATTCCTCTGGCGGTAAAAGAAAAAGAAGAATGACTGCATATATGGTCAATATAATAACCAGGATCAGAACTGGATTAAGCATTTTCTTAATCTTTTGGAAGTTTGAATTGAGGAAGAAAGTATAGAAGTGGTGAAGATAATGAAACGGAAGAAGCTAATTTATAGCAAAATTCCAAACACAACAATCGAGACAATCCACCGCATTTAATCAAAGAAAATCTCAAATTCCTTAATTACCGGAGAATCAAATCTTATAGATTACGAAGATTTCCTTTAATTCCTTGAATTTCGGAAATCAATCGTGACTACGTCAAAAGTTAAGGCGAACATTTAATTTTCTCATTTCACTCTTTTATGATTGCTTCGTTTATACTCTTCCTATAAACGAATCGTTTTATCCATATTATCCAATAGTGATAAAACTTTATTTTTCAACTTATATTCATCATTAAAATATTCTTGTTGTAAACAATGAAGATCTCTATCAAATTTCATGACTGTGATTTTCACGAACTCCTATCTGTTTGTCTGCCCTAATATTGTGGCATAAAATGCTCAAGGTTTTAAATGAGCTCAATACTATTCATAACACATTTCATGTATCCAGTTTACTAAAATGACTTGTATAACATCATCATTTTGAATGATCTTCGCATTAATGATAAAATGCACTTCGTTGAAGAACCTATAGAAATCATGGAAGGAGAGGTCAAACAAACGCGTAAAAGCAACATACCTATCATTAAAGTCTGTTGGAATTCGCGTAGAGGCCCCGAATATACCTGGGAACGCAAAGACCATATGAAACGGAAATATCCCCATATCTTCTCAACTGCTGATGCATCCGAGAAGTCTACCTAAAACTTCGGGATGAAGTTTTTATTAACGGGGAGGTACTATAACAACCCTCACTTTTTGACTTCTGAAATTACTGAAATGACCCTAGGGTTTACTGTCTGACTATACGTATTAATTATTTAAGGGTTGTTATATACACAATCAATTTAACGTTGACCAAATAATAAATTTTTATTCGACACTCACTGCTAATTAAAATTTATGCATTTCAGTAATATTATTTATAACTATTAATCTACAAGTAATAAATAAAAAGTGACATTTATATAAATAATAAAACAATTGGGAACTAAATAAAAATAAATACAAGTCATGAATTAGTAAAAAGAAAATAATACTTATCATGTAGTAAATGTAAATAATAATAATAATAATAATAATAGTAATAATAATGAGACTAAAGAATCTTAAACAATTACATCCTTATGTTGACTAAAAATAAAGTATAAACTAGTACATCCTTATGTTGACTAATTATAAACTAGTACCACCTTTTGTTGACTAAAAATTATAAAACAAAATAAAATCATTAATTAGAACATCCTTATGTTGACTAAAACTCTAATACTTGCACTATATAAACACTCCTAGACTCCTAGTTTCTCATTCACAAATCACACCAAAATCCTCTCTCAAAAACAATCTCTCCCTCTCCCTCTCTTGTGGTATTTGGATCTTCAAGCTTGTTCTTCGTGTTCTTCAAGAATCTTCAAGGAGTTCTTCAAGATTTTCAAGGCTTTGATCTTCCATCTTCATCATGTTCATCTTTTCTTTGTTAATTATCTTGAATCTTCAAAGGTATAACATAAACCCTAAACTATTTACATAAACTTTAATCTTTGTTAATTCATATTCATATTATAAACTTGTTATTCATAAGTATATACATAAACACACCTAGATTTATATATACATATATACATGTAAAAAAATATATTTTTATATATATATACATATATATACGAATTATATATACATATACATATTAAAACCTTAAACCCTAATACTACTTATACTAGTACTTAACATGTATACACTATTACTATTACTAGCACCTATAACCTACTATTTATATTGTAGCACAAAAACATTTTGGGATATGTATTAGAGATGTATAGATCTTCGAACTTTCTTGACGAATGGTTTCTACGAGATTCTAGGCAGAGGGTTTGGATTTCCGATTTAAAGGGTCCTATGGCTCAAGCCCCTAGATCTAAATTAGTCATTCGAAGGGAAAGGGGTGATTGGAAGCTTATCTAATACAGCAAGTATCCTAAAATGGAAAACACTCATAAAAGTAGAAACTCTCTAGTCATAGAAACTTAGTAAAATAAGAAACTTTCTAAAAATGAAAACTTTATAAAAATAGTAACTTACTAGGAATAGAAACTTAGTAAAACAAACTATACTTAAACACATACTTAAACTTAAACATGGGCAAAACACTTAACTACTCTTAAATGTCAATAGGTTGACTTTCCTGCTCACTCGTTCAACTCTTTATTCCGAGGAATAACTCTCTCTCTACTTACTAAGGTGAATTCATAGCCCCACTCTTTATTGCTAGCAAACTTATTTAACTTATTTGGGGTGAAACATATGCTGCTTTTACTATTTACAATTTAGACACAAGTACCAACTGCTAAAACTATGCTATACCCGGCTATGTCCGACTAAGTCCCTACAGTGATATTTTTAAGTGCTGCGGCATGCTTATTTATTGGGGGTAGGCCTATCGGGAGTAACGTCCCCGGTACATTTGACTAAGTCTTTGTATTACTTGATAATGAAATTAAACCGACAAGGACAGACACAACTTGTCATGGGGCAAACTTGAATGTTTAGTCTAAATATCACGCACTGGCATAACTTTTGGATCTGCGAGATCTACTTTTTGATCCTGCGGGAGATCAACTTTACAACTAAATCTTGTGGTCTAAAAACAACGATAACTACTTTTGTTAAACCTATGAACTTCACTCAACCTTTTTGGTTGACACTTTAGCATGTTTTGTCTCAGGTGATGTTTAATTCAAGCTTTCCTATCTACTGCTTATGTGATGCTACTTGGACATAGGATCAAGAGATTATCGCATTTATTACTAATGCATTTAAAAAATTACATATTTCTTTTGTAACGACATTTCATTTTCCGCTGCGTACTCATTCCAGTTAATTTTATCATTTAGTATTGTTCTCGTATTATAATATGTTGGTTTATTTGATATTAGTAACGTTTCTTCCAGACCCTATTGGGAGGACGTTACAGTGGTGGAGGTTCAAAACCGAAACCAATTGTTTATGGAACAAAATAATTCGAAGTATTTATGGAATTTACGGTGGCTTACGGTCGAGTAATGGGTTTTCTCATAACTCAACCGTAGGAATTTGGAACAATATTATTTATGCAGGTTGTCAAATTGATAATCTTGGTCTACCTTTCAAGAACTCAATCAAGAAATCAGCAGGAAACGGGTCAGGCACATCATTCTGGTCAGAGTCATGGCTTGGATCAGCACCATTATCTGAACAGTTTCCGAGGTTATCGAGACTTGAAGCATTCCCAGATTGCAAGATCAGCGACAGAATAAAGGTTGCAGCTTCTGGTATTTTTGAAACAGTGTGGCAGTGGGTTCGTAAACCAGTGGGGCGTACTCGAGATGAATTGGACAGGCTATCGGACATGGTTTCTTCCTTCGACTTCAATTTACAGCGTGGAGAAACTTGGCATTGGGATCTAGCAAGCAATGGAAAATTCACGGTAAAGAAACTTTCAAACATTATTGATGAGAATCTACTTTCTCCTTCTAGCTCCAATAATATCGAGACTTTGAGAAATAACTTGCTACCGAAAAAAGTTGAGTTGTTTGTGTGGAGGGCAATCAAAAAAAGAATCCCAGTTAGAATTAAACTTGATAAGCGTGGAATCGATCTTCACTCCGTTAGGTGTCCAATCTGTGATGACGATTTAGAATCGGTCGAGCATACTCTTGTCTTTTGCAACCTTACTTTTGATATTTGGAAGAATATTCAAGTGGTGGAAATTGGGAAACTTCTCGAACCTTAGCATCGTTGAAATTCTCCGTGGTAATGCCCCTCGAAGCATGACAAGCCTTGGATCAAAGATTTGGCAAGCCGTAGAGTGGGTTACCGCCTACATATTGTGGAAAAATAGAAATTTAAAGGTTTTTCATAATAAGATTTGTAGTGCCCCGGTTGCGGTAAACGAGATTCAAATTCTAAGTTTCGAATGGATTGGAAAGAGGCTACATAACAAAAAAATCGATTGGAATTCTTGGCTCACAAGCCCGAATATATACTTGAACATTTGATTTTCTCGTGGGTTGCAATCTTTGCACCTTTTATTGTTTTCTTTTCTTATAGGTTTTCGTAGAAGGGGTTGCTTTGCCCCAGGTTGTGTTGTTTTCGTGGTTTTTGTATTTCCTTCGGGTTTTTTTTATTTAATGCTTGCTTTTAAAAAAAACATATATATATATATATATATATATATATATATATATATATATATATATATATATATATATATATATATATATATATATATATATATATATTATATCTATATATCTAAAAGACATCTTGGAAATGAATAGTAACTTTTACAATTTTAACAAACCTACCCCAAACTTTTTATTTTTTTATAATTCACACACACCCTTTCTAACATTTAAATTTATAGTTCTTAAAAACTTACCACAAACTTTTCTCATTTTATAAGTTAACCATTAAACTTATCATTCATTATAAATCGACCACATAATTTTTCCTATCTAATAACCATTCATTATTATTATTATTATTATTATTATCATTACTATTATTACTCTATATACCTAAAAGACATGTGAGAAATGAATAGTGAACTTCATAAGGTTCACAAATTTGCAACAATTTTTTTTTTAATTCAACCACATTTTATAAACTTAACACAAACTTTTCACATTTTATAATTTAACCATAAAACCTCTCATTCATTATAAATCGACCACATAATTATACCTATATACTAAAATGTAAGACCTTATAAATAGTGAACTTTATGGTTTCTATAGTTTTACAACAAACTTTCAATCTTTCGTAATTCAACCACAACCATTATTATAGTTTAACTTTACTTTTATTAGAAATCAAACACATAACATTCCATTTATTAAGAATTAACCACATAACTTTTCACTTATTATAAATCGTTAATGTTGCTACTATTAATATAATTGTTATTGTTATGTTATTTTTATTATTTGATTTTTTTTCTACTTTGAGTTTTTTTTTACCCATTTCAGTTTATGTCATTTGCTTCTATTTTTTTTTTTTTTACTTTTCATAATCGAATTTAGCTAACGTTCTTCCGCCGCATCGCGAATGCGCCACAACTAGTTATTACTAAAATGAATATGAGACTATTATACACATAGTTAGATAGGTGTTGAACATTAATTCTTATAATTTTAAAAAGTTTCAACCTTTAAAAGAATGTGCATCCAACTTAATTTATAACCAATGATATATTGATTATACATCTAATCTAATTTATAAGTATAACAACCACATATTTTACATCCTCATAGACTATATATTTATTTATTGAGTTTAATTATATAAATATTTTTTTAAAGGCATATACTTTTATTACTTCAAGGCTTAAATGTCATTATTTGTACACCATTCTATACATATTTATCATTATTTTCATTCATTAAAGACATATACTTTTATTACTCCAAGGCTTAAACGTTATTATTTGTACACCACAAAAGCACTACAATAAACAATATTAATATTACATCGTTACAACATTACTTCAATCACACTAGCAAAACATATCTCCTCTCCATATAATATATACCTAATCCAAAACTACGCTTAAAGGTGCCATTTCAATTCCGACAATCCAACCTTACCACAACTATATAATACAAGTTCTCAACAAGATATATAAGATAAAGATAAATATACCGCCGACCATTTGGCTTAGTGGTAATCAAAGAGTGAATAGAAGTAATTGACCCAGTTTCGATTCTCACATAGGGGTTTACTTCCCTCAAAATATGTGGCCCGGATTCGAGTTGGAGGTGTTATAGAATGAAAATGTGGTGAGTCCTTCACATAGACCCGAGTTATTAACTCTAACATTGCTGATCTAAAAAAGATAAAAGAATAAATACAAAAGATAAAAGAATAAATACAGTAGCTCATACAACCCAACTTCAATTTCAATAAACATTAAAATTAGTAATTTACTATAGTACTCTTTCTTACAAAGGAATAATAAATTAGCTAACGTAGATATTGGTTGACGCTATTATCTGTTGGGCCTCGTGGAGCTTCCAAGTTGATTACTTCGCTTTTCTCTTCATTGTCAATCATAAACATGACGAAGTTAATAAAAATATACGCATATTCAAAACCAACGTATGAAAAAATGAGCGTGTCCACAATCCAGTCGAGGTTATTGGGGAGGAATATCACCAACACAAACATCAGAGGTACGACAACGAGTCCAGAGTAGCTAGTGACCCTAAATAATTTTATCGGTTTTGGTTCGCCAGTCAAATGGAGGATTGTAATTACATACCCAACGATTCCACATGTGAGTAAAAACCCGACCCAGTTTAGTTTGGACGGTAGAATAGGCACCAATATAACTGAAAAGGTAGCGATAACCGCCGAGCAAGAACCAATATTTTTTAAAATAGTGTAATGAATATCCTTCATCCATGAGAATCGAAAGTAATTTGTACATATCAAAAGTGCGGTTACAAGTAGAGTCGTAGATAACGCAACCGCGGACACGATCAAAAAGACATGATTCATTATCAATTTAACCGGAGGAGGTTTTATTGTTGGATCATTTTGGTACATGATTATACGTCGAACACTCATTAAAAAACCCGAGAAGGCGAAAGATAAGCATTCTAAAATTGCTTTGTACTTTATAAACCTGAAACACAAACAACATATACGCAAAAACCTCCATTAATTATAGCGAAAAGAGTAAACCTTTGATCAATGGTGCGCAATTGGAAGAGACTGATTAAACTTACCCTGGATTGGCAATTGTGGAATAATGTGATGACGTGTCATCTTTAACTGATACTACAACCTGGGAATCTTCTTTTTTGCCCATTACTTCTACTAAAACGTATGCATGTCAAAATAGACAGAAATTGAAGTTAATTGATGATAAACAACCATGGAATTCAAAAAAAAAAAAGTTTCATGATCAATAGCTAGAATACACACAAGAAACTCGTGTTCTATAACAGAGATCCACTAAAATCAAGAAATCATATGAAATGAAAAGGGAGGGACTAACAGTACGTATTGTTACCTTAACGAACCGGAGATCAAAAAACCAAAAGCTGCAATCAAAACCCAACAGCGAACACACACGACCTGAATTTTTCTTCCACAGCCGTTATGTGACTCGTATTTAGGGCTTTTTGAATTTCGCAATGTGAATAACGAGAAGCCTTAAAAATATTAGCTAGCTAGCTAATAATAGGTGATATAAACTTTTAGATAAACATGAAATATGAAATTTAAAAACCAAATCTTAATTAAATTCAAAGTCTCCACCAATAAGGCTTTTTTTAAACCACGGTTAGGAATCAGTTACAGGGCTCATCAGAAGTAGAGTCACTCACTGATCATATATATGTCGCATGTCGAGAGAAAATCACAGGACCGGCACTCAGAAGTTACCGTGGCCAACTGGGATAGCCTTGTGAGGTTCGAACGCAAGACGTTACACAAACTCAATTTACCACTGAGCAAAGCGCACGAGTGGTAATTTTTTGTTCGCGACAGGACTCGAACTTATAACCTCAAAGTTAATGAGATTCTTTAATATCGATGAGCCAGAAGCCCTTTGGTGCACCGATGCGGCTTATCTCTTTTGTTTACCTCCTTGTCATGCCAAAAACCCAATGGAAAGCCCGACATGTAATCCTACAAAGCAGTTGTGCAACCCCAGAAGTGAAGGTTCAACATTATGTTTAATAGATCCTACATCACTATCTTTCTTTGAAAAGACTCGTCCTCGAGTCTATAATTAAAATAATTACCAGTAGATAAGGATCACCAGTATGATGTAAACTATAACAACTATCGATGTAATTTACTCTAAAGCTTAATGATTAACCGATGAATGTTTTAAAATATTATTATTTAAAGGTTCTAATTGAATTTGATTTTGAACGACCATAATCTATTTGATAAGCATCCTGAATGAACTAAGTATTAACGTTATAAATGTATAAGTTAAAGATTAGAGCGCTCCCAACGGTCCCGTCCACCTCCAGCCCAGGCCGCCGCCCAGCTGGGAGCCGATGGCACCACGGCCGCCCAGCCTTCGCCCAGGCCGCCGCCCAGCTCACTCGTTCTCATTTTCGTCCTTTTTCAGCCCATTTGTGGACAATGCGGACTAGGGAGATGCAATAATCACAGATACCTTTTGCTTTTGAAGTTGTACATGTATTTATTTAATTAATATAGTGGGTTGAATTTATTTGAGGGAGGAGTGTCATTGTTGGGAGTGTTTAGTCCTGGTTTAGTCCTGGTAAGGAAGTGGGATGGAGGTGCTGATGTGGCGCTGAATGGTTGGTTAGTCCTGGAAGAAACCATGTCTTGGTTGGGAGCACTCTTATAGTTGTTTGATAATTGTTATGCATATAATTTATGAAGAATATTAAAGGAAATGGATGTATGCTGAATGGTTAAAAGAATATTTTAACTCTATATAATTTAATATAAATTAATGAATAAGTGAACATCGTTTATCATTCAAATATCACAAATAAATGCACCTCATAAATAGTTCAACATTTCAATTAAATGCACATGACAAAATATTCAATTAATCAAAGAATACACATTGAATGAAACCCTTAAGGACTAAACAGATAACTACACTATTTTTGAAGTACTGATTTGTAAAAAAATTTTAAGTCGGAGAGCTGTCCATTGTCAATGTCATACGACTATATTTTTTTAACAGCCATACGACATATATTAACACAGACAATTTACAACAGGAGGATGTTTCAAGTAGTGGAGTAATATATATTTTATTATAATTAAATTAATTAAGCAGATGTATATGAACAAGTATATTATATTATAGCTTCAGATTATATATACATCGTATGTATCTGCAAAAACTCAGAAGTTCTTTGACTCACTTTCCTTTTCCCCGGAGGCCGGAGCAGGTAGACGTTGAGTTCTTTAATGCAATTTTATTTTGTCTTTTGATAATTATTGTACTGTATGTATAAAATAAGAAAGTATTAAAGTTTTTAACTTTTTTATGGATTCCCATCTATAGTCAAATGTAATTGTATATGTGTTATGTGCTTAAATTGAAGAAATTTTCATTTTTTTAAATCTTCTTGAACTCGACCCCTTGCAAATTTAATTGGGAATGGCAAAACTAGGTTTTGTGGCTGTATCAATCTTGATTTTGCTCTTGGCATTGTGTACTGTGCTGTCAAATTTTAAGATTGTTAAGCCTCATTTTTTATGTAGAAAAAGTTATAGACTTGCCTATAATCTGGTCAAATCTGATAACATGCTGAATTTTCAAATATCATTTCGTCAAATTCGTGTGCTTTCTGAAAGGTAAAGTAACAAAGCTTGTACTCCATATTTGATTATGTACACGGATTGTTTTGACTTAAAATTTGTCAAAGTCAACATCCCTGATTTTTGAGTTTGATTCAAGTTTGTGTTTGACTATGCACGTGTTTTTCTAGATGGTATAACTTCAATGTAGTTATTCCAATAAGTTACATAGCAAGGAGGTTCTATCTGATTAAGTTAGTCAGTCCAGATGTAACCAAAGTTAAGATGCCCCCTTTCGTATATATTTGAATTGAATTTGATTTAAGCTAATGATGAATGCAGAAATTCAACTAGAATGGAACAAGACATGGATATTAAAAAGGACCAATCTTTATGGAAACCATTGTTAGAAGAGTTAACTTTTGCGGAACATTCACCTCCTTTTAATAGTTGTCATGCTTCCACAATCGTCGAGGTATAAACCTTATGAATGATGCGGTTTTCCCAGTTCAAGTTACCTGGGAAGACGGGTATTTTTACTCAGATGTATATGGACCTAGTGGGGTATCATGTGACCGTTTCCGACCCTTTTAAAGGACTAATATTTTCTAATTTGAACACTTGACAAAAAATAATTTTTATTCATTTCCATAATGTTGGTTATGGTTTACTAATTTAGGTTATTATTCCAGGTTGATAAAGACTGTTTCTTGGTAGCATACTTTGGGGGTTCACAAGAGGGGGCACCTGATGTCAAAATTTGGTTACAAATGTGCAAGGTATGTATATGTATCATTATTTGGGTATTGTTGTTGTTGTTGTTGTTGTTGTTGTAACTAAAGTTCATGGAGATTAGATATCGGCTTTAACGTCTTTATAGATTCAAAATTATATACACCTAATTTAACCATTAAGTTGTTGATTTGTGTAGGATGGTCACTGGCAACCTCCGATTATTGCTGACGAGCAACAAGACGTTCCAATGTGGAACCCCGCACTTTTTAAGCTTCCCTCTAATGAGTTGCTTCTCTTTTATAAAATTGGGCAGGAAGTTCAAAAGTGTGTTTCTACAAAACCCTAAACCCTAATTTTAAATGAAGTAAATGTGTGATTTTGACATGTCATATTAATTTTAGGTGGAGCGGCTGCATGAAGAGGTCACTCGATGGCGGTATTACATGGAGTTCGCGAGAACAACTTCCACCTGGCATCCTAGGACCAATAAAAAACAAGGTTTTACATTTGTTTCATTCTATATGTTATTTAAGGACTCGTACCTATGAAATACATTAAAAAGTACTACGTATGTTTTTTTTTTTTTTTTTTTAATTTTTAATTTTTTTGCAGCCCCTGTTACTTGATAATGGGAAATTACTATGTGGTTCGTCTGTCGAGAGTTGGAACTCATGGGGCGCTTGGGTTGAGGTTATAAACAAAATTTTATAATCACATATTTAGTTTTCAACTTATTGAACCATACGGATTAAATACTCAGTGTAGTTTTCCTATAACTTGTGAATCAGATGACTGCAGATGCAGGCAGGTCATGGAAAAAATACGGGCCAATATATATAAAAAACGAGTCACTCAGTGTGATCCAACCGGTACCTTATAAAACTGCAAAAGGAAATTTACGTGTTTTATTACGATCATTTGATGGCATTGGTCGAGTTTGTATGTCAGAATCCGTCGATGGTGGTGAAACTTGGAGTTTTGTAGTCCCAACCGGTTTACCCAATCCAAATTCAGGTTTTTAAACTATCATACTTCTTTTAATTGTTGCAACTTAACAAAAATAACTAGACTGTTACAAGAATGACCATTTTTTTTTGGTGCTGAGTTAACAGGTATTGATGGTGTTAAGCTAAGTGATGGTCGGGTTTTGCTTGTTTATAACACGATCTCTAGAAGTGTGCTGAAAGTTGCTGTTTCAGAAGACGATGGTGATTCATGGCATGAGGTTTTAACGTTGGAGGAGACTGACGGAATGGAATTCTCATATCCAGCTGTTATCGAATCAAGTGATAAACATGTTCATATTACTTATACGTATAATCGCACACAGATTAAGGTAATTTTTTTGTTCCAACCATGAAAATTTCTTGATTATAGTACGTTGTTTTCTGACATTTTGTTGTTTTTATTTCAGCATGTTGTTCTGCAACCACATATGACAATATTATAAATGGATTGTTATGGTGTACTTTCACATGCTGGATCATAAGAACAAGCATTTATATTTAAAGAAGAAATACTACCTGCAAAGACTAATCGTATGAATCGTTTCAAGAGTCGATCTATTTGCTAGAACACCTTTTAATCTTTGTACAGTATTAGTACAAGGTTGTTTAATGTTATTAAAATTGAATTTATGTAAAGCATGTGTTCTTGTTTCTCTATAAACAACTGGACCAAAACTCCTTCAAATGATCAATCCCAAGCATTCAAGTGATTAATCCAACATAAGTGTTATTTAACTTTAATTATCGTACATTATGAATAAATACAATGACTAAACACGAACTACAATAATATGTTATCCAAAATTACAAAAATATTGCGATTTGTGCCTTGCCGGTTTAAAAGGTTGTATCTTTGTCTATCTCATAAAACTCAATGTTCTTGTACTTTTGAGAAATTATTTCAGCTTGCACTTTTCTTGCCGTGTCCGTAGCACAACCAACCAGAATTAAAACCGACGTACCAGCAAATCCCCGAAATGCAGTCAGGTGCGTTGTTTGTTCCACTACTGCCGGCCCTGCTGCAAGAACCGCCAAAAACACTGACCCTAGAACCGATATCCTACTCAAAACCTGAACACAAAAACAAAAGAGTAAGTTTTTTAAATAATGTATAATGTATATAAGGTTGCAAAAACCAAACATAATTTTGAAAAAACAGAGTTAAAATACATTAATGTTGCATTTGAAAGGTTAATACATTAAGAACACTTATCAAACAATTATATTCTCTTATCTATTCATTTGAAAGGTTGATACATTAATTTTACATCATTCATAGAGTTCATTCAGAATTATCAAACAGATTATTATTGTCGTTCAGTTCAATAAGAACCTTTGAATCATCTAGATTTTAAATTTAAATCATTCATCGTTTAACATTCAGTTTTATCAAACGCACCCTTAATGTATGGAACATTATAGATGTCGACAATTTCTCAAAAATAACTTTCATTCTTGCATTTTTGCAAGAAACATGGTTTAATTTAAAAAAAAAAAAAAATACGGTAGAAAGGTAAATTATGTGAGGTTTGGTATTACCGTTCTGATGAATGCTGCGGTGCTTTTGCCAGGTCGTACCAGAGGAATCGAAGCACCCTGCCGCTTCAACTGCTCGCTAACGTCATCAGGGTCAAGTTGTAGGAAAGTATAGTAATAATTAAAGAACCCTATCAATACAATGTTCGTCGGGAGAAAAAAAATTCCTACAAATTAAAAAAAAAAAGTATAGTTACATACACACCAAATGCGGTCCAAATGTCATTAAGATAATTGCAAATGCTACTGATCATATTTTTACCCCCGGGAGTCAAACCGACAGCGAGATTTTTTAGCACGTTTAAACCGGTAAAGCGTGCTAGAGTAGCAGGAAGAGCTAATGATGACGTGGAAAATATAATTGGCATCACTCCTGAACTGTTAACCTGTCACCAAATCATGCTTAAATTATAAAATTTAACCATTCATAAAAAAAGTATTGAAGGTTATTGAATAAAAGATACAAACCTTGAAAGGCAAATAAGCAGATTTCTGAATCCCCCCTGATTTACTACTGTATCTTGAAGCATAATTAATCGGAATTTTTCTTTCAGCTTCCTGAAATGGTACACAATTTATATCATTGTCAAATAAGTAGATTTTTGTTATTAAGGGCAAATGTGTAATTGTACCTGAACATAGACGATACTAAGAACTAGCAGGATGAAGGAGAAAACGATGACAACCAGGCCCGTGTAATTACCATCTTGAAAAGCCTCGGCAACCGTTCGACCAAATGATGCGGGTAGATAGGAGATGATGCTTGTAAAAATGAGCAGTGATGTACCGTTTCCGAGTTTTAAGTCGGTGATTCTTTCCCCGATATATGTTGTTAATACTGATCCAAGCGTTAACAATATAACAGAAGATAAGACCCACTGCGTGCTGAAATCATCGACATATGGACGAAGAAACAGCGCTTGACCAATTGCCTGCTCGCACGAAAAAACACCATATGAGTCAAACAGGTCAAAAGTAACAAAAGTGTATTATTAATTGCATAAAATATCCTAAATTAGTTTATTCAAATCAGTAGATTATATTTGGCACACTAATTGTTCAAAAAAAAAGAATGGGCAAAAATGTGTTTAGCGTCAACCCAAACAGCAAGTCAACCATTTTGCCACCTTGAGCAATTCCAGTATTAGCAACGAAAAATAAACAGATTTTTCGATTTTAATAAGAGAAAATTACACGGATAGTCCCTATGGTTTGTACCAAATTGCTAGGATAGTCAAAAAAGAATTTTTTGATGCGGATAGTCCTAGTGGTTTGCACACATTGCACGGGTAGTCCAAATCACTAATGATCGTTGATACGATGATGAAGAGATAAAAAAGAGAAGATAGGTTAAATGACGAAAATACCCTCACATGCCCAGCATATGAGTAAATTTAACGGAACAAAATAATGGTCTTTAGTGATTTGGACTATCCGTGCAATGTGTGCAAACCACATGGACTATCCGCATAAAAAAAAAAAAAAAAAATTCTTTTTTGACTATCCTAGCAATTTAGTACAAACCACAAGGACTATCTGTGTAATTTTGTCTTTTAATAATTACAACTTTGACATTTAAAGGTCAAAAGGATGTATATAGGTAACTTTGACATTTAAAGGTCAAAAGGATGTATATAGGTGATTCTTTTTACCTGCACAACAGCGAATCCAACGGAAGCATATCGAGTATATTGAAGAATTTTCTTGCGGCCCGCTTCACCTTCTCTTTTTTGAAGTTCTTGTAATTTAGGGTATATTTGTGTAAGAAGCTGAAAAACGATAGACGCATTAATGAACGGGACTATACCAAGAGAACATATTCCGAGCCGGCCTATTCCACCTCCCGAAAAAGTATCCAAAGTACTTAAAATGCTGTTTTGATCCAAATTTCCAACAAATGCTTCTCGGTTTACCCCACCGAGAGGTATGTATATTCCTAGTCGAGATAAAGCCAAGTATCCTAGAAGCTTTAGAAACTTTCCTGGTAACGGGCCCTTGAAAAAGTCTCCAAAATCAATGGATGTATCCTCTATTGCAGCTATTGAAAACAAAATGATAATAAAACTAACATTAGATTCGTATCAATGGGTCGATTTGGTGTATGTTTCATCTCCAGCATCTCAAAGAATTAACATCAGAAAATTTGGCTAAGAAGTAAACGGGTCAAACAAGTCAAAAGTCGTTTGTGGATTGCTTTTAAAACATAAGAACACCTAAAGCAATGTTAATCAAGAAAATAAATAATTATTAGAAAACTATAATATCTGCAGTCAGTTGACATGGTAATTATTTTAAAACAAATCAACAAAAGTGTTTTTGGTCAATAAAAGTCCAACCCTGCCCGTTTCAAGTTTTGAGCCTTAGAAAAACTGTTATCCATTTTTGACCTGCTACACAACCTATTTGGGCCACCCATATTGCCACTTGGCATGACTCATAGAAAAGATTCAAACCTGCAACTCCTTTAGGTGAGGAAGACTTGTCGTTTCTTGTACCAGAGGACCTATTAAACGTCTCCGAAAACAATCCTAAAACACTTTCCCAAGCAGAATTCGGACCTGAATTGATACCTAGGGGATCAAAATTAGAGCTCTCACAACTGAAAAAGAATAATAAAATTGGTCAAATTACTGCAGATTCAACCGAATCATACATGATACGTTGGAACGTTGATGGAATGTATAGTTAGTATAAACAATATTTTCGCTATTTTATATAAGGATATATATCCTTTTGTATAAATCATATACATAACAATGATAACCTTTTTACAGAACAGAACATATGAACAACAGAATACAATATAGTTGTCCAGTTTTAGAACCTACAATTAAAATCTTAAATATTATAAGGTTCATGAAGGATTAAATACAATATTTCAAATATCAAACTCATTAAACCTAACAATAAACTGATCAACCAAACAAATTTTACAATTATATATAAACAGGAAGTAATGGTTTTAGACATTCACAACTAACAACTGCCAAAACTACAAGGCAAAACACCAAACTTTAAATAAAAGGCAAATTTGCAGTAACAAGGTGAATTTAATTTCAATCATAAGCAAGGGAAACACCTACTTCCCAGTCCAAAGCTTCAATATAATAAAGAAACGTTAAATTGGAAACAAAATCAAATTTTTATCAACACCCATGTTGCAGTTAACCCTAATCATAACAAAAACCACATAAATTTGCAGCAAGATTGAATTTTTCAGAATGCCCATTTGAGGTAACTGAATAAAATATGGATTATTTAAGTAAATGGTATACCTGGTTGATGAAGATAATGATAAAAGTGAGTTGGGTTTTCTGTGAACGGAAAGTGAGGCCCTGCAAACTGATGAATTGCTGCTTCTAAGATTTTTAGAAGTGCGAAATTTAGTTGGTAATTTGCAAGAAAGATACCATGATGATGATGATGTAATCTCTCTTCCTGTTATCAACATTATCCCAATCCCAACTAGTTGGGGTTCATACAAGTTTTGCAATTTTGCTACTTGCGGGTTCCAACTGAAATGCATTTATTTGATATCACAAATATTTATGAGGTTAGATTTTGAAAAAATAAAACTTCGAGGACTTTTTAGAAAGATATACTTCATCTACACAAATTTTGACAGTTAAAAAATAATACTCCCTCCGTCCCAGATTAATTGTCACATGTACTTTTTCTGTATTTTTTTCTTTACTTTACAGTTTTACCATCAATCAATTAACTAGAAAACCCTTTTACTTTTGTAATTTAATTAATTTATTAGGAACAATATGGTAAAGTTGACTAAATTTACTTTCCATATTTGGTAGTGGACAATTAATCTGGGACATTCCGAAATAGAATAGTGGACGATTAATGTGGGACGGAGGGAGTAGTAATAATTACTCCGATTATTTATTCATATACACAAATAAGTGTTTCTTCGGTTAGTGACGTTCAAGTGGCGGGCTCTTCCTGTGAATCACAAAGGATTTTTTCAAAAGTTAGCGGATCAAGCAATCATTCCCAAATCTTCGGGCACAATTATTAGTGATGAATCTTCTAACGTATTGACTTATTCATTACCAAATTGGAACGACAACGGTGTTTGAATTTATAAGATTAATGGCATGACGTCACGACCGGACGAGAGAAATCATAAGGGTGGATCGAAGGCCCGTTAATTCGGTTATGTTGGTTTTTTATGGTTGGTTTTTCTAGTTTTTTTTGTTAGTGATTGTGTCTTGCTTTCCTTAATTTTTATCTCATTTCTATGTTTCTCCCTTTTGTTTCGAGCTTCTATATTTTTGGTTTAGGTGTTGGTTTTTTCCGTTATGGCTCGGGTAGAATTAGTGAGGTCTGAGTTCGGTTGTGGTTCTAGCATGTTTACTTTTAACGAGCAGTTCATGGATTGGATGTATCGGTTTATAGGTTCCTTAATTTGTTATGAAAGTTTCCTAATTTTAATAGTATTCGTTTTTTTAACGGCAAAAGAGATGTATATTAAAAGAAGCTCCCTAGCAAGGCGCTAGGAGAGAAAAATACAACGGCTCCCCAGCATCCCGCTGAAAGAGAATTACAACGGACTTAGAAGCCATGTGTTTCAATTAGAAACAACGCGACCTCTACTTTTAAGCCAACGAAAAGAAAAAAGTTTAATGACATCAATTAAATTACATCTACTAATAACAATATCATTAAAAACTATGTCGTTCCGATGTCTCCAAATGATCCAAAGTGAAGTAACAATGATTGCACGAATCCGAAGCTTTGACGAGCTCGGCATTGTAGCTGAAATGTCCCGTTCTTATTGATTAAAAACGTTCCATATTAATTGATTTCGTTGCGAGGTTTTGACCTCTATATGAGACATTTTTTAAAGACTGCATTCATTTTTAAAACAAACCATAACCTTTATTTCATAAATAAAGGTTTAAAAAGCTTTACGTAGATTATCAAATAATGATAATCTAAAATATCCTGTTTACACACGACCATTACATAATGGTTTACAATACAAATATGTTACATCGAAATCAGTTTCTTGAATGCAGTTTTTACACAATATCATACAAACATGGACTCCAAATCTTGTCCTTATTTTAGTATGCAACAGCGGAAGCTCTTAGTATTCACCTGAGAATAAACATGCTTTAAACGTCAACAAAAATGTTGGTGAGTTATAGGTTTAACCTATATATATCAAATCGTAACAATAGACCACAAGATTTCATATTTCAATACACATCCCATACATAGAGATAAAAATCATTCATATGGTGAACACCTGGTAACCGACATTAACAAGATGCATATATAAGAATATCCCCATCATTCCGGGACACCCTTCGGATATGATATAAATTTCGAAGTACTAAAGCATCCGGTACTTTGGATGGGGTTTGTTAGGCCCAATAGATCTATCTTTAGGATTCGCGTCAATTAGGGTGTCTGTTCCCTAATTCTTAGATTACCAGACTTAATAAAAAGGGGCATATTCGATTTCGATAATTCAACCATAGAATGTAGTTTCACGTACTTGTGTCTATTTTGTAAATCATTTATAAAACCTGCATGTATTCTCATCCCAAAAATATTAGATTTTAAAAGTGGGACTATAACTCACTTTCACATATTTTTACTTCGTCGGGAAGTAAGACTTAGCCACTGGTTGATTCACGAACCTATAACAATATATACATATATATCAAAGTATGTTCGAAATATATTTACAACACTTTTAATATATTTTGATGTTTTAAGTTTATTAAGTCAGTTGTCCTCGTTAGTAACCTACAACTAGTTGTCCACAGTTAGATGTACAGAAATAAATCGATAAATATTATCTTGAATCAATCCACGACCCAGTGTATACGTATCTCAGTATTGATCACAACTCAAACTATATATATTTTGGAATCAACCTCAACCCTGTATAGCTAACTCCAACATTCACATATAGAGTGTCTATGGTTGTTCCGAAATATATATAGATGTGTCGACATGATAGGTCGAAACATTGTATACGTGTCTATGGTATCTCAAGATTACATAATATACAATACAAGTTGATTAAGTTATGGTTGGAATAGATTTGTTACCAATTTTCACGTAGCTAAAATGAGAAAAATTATCCAATCTTGTTTTACCCATAACTTCTTCATTTTAAATCCGTTTTGAGTGAATCAAATTGCTATGGTTTCATATTGAACTCTATTTTATGAATATAAACAGAAAAAGTATAGGTTTATAGTCGGAAAAATAAGTTACAAGTCGTTTTTGTAAAGGTAGTCATTTCAGTCGAAAGAACGACGTCTAGATGACCATTTTAGAAAACATACTTCCACTTTGAGTTTAACCATAATTTTTGGATATAGTTTCATGTTCATAATAAAAATAATTTTCCCAGAATAACAACTTTTAAATCAAAGTTTACCATATTTTTTAATTAACTAACCCAAAACAGCCCGCGGTGTTACTACGACGGCGTAAATCCGGTTTTACGGTATTTTTCGTGTTTCCAGGTTTTAAATCATTAAGTTAGCATATCATATAGATATAGAACATGTGTTTAGTTGATTTTAAAAGTCAAGTTAGAAGGATTAACTTTTATTTGCGAACAAGTTTAGAATTAACTAAACTATGTTCTAGTGATTACAAGTTTAAACCTTCGAATAAGATAGCTTTATATGTATGAATCGAATGATGTTATGAACATCATTACTACCTCAAGTTCCTTGGATAAACCTACTGGAAATAAGAAAAATAGATCTAGCTTCAAAGGATCCTTGGATGGCTTGAAAGTTCTTGAAGCAGAATCATGACACGAAAATAATTTCAAGTAAGATTTCCACTCGAAATAAGATTGTTATAGTTATAGAAATTGAATTAAAGTTTGAATATGATTATTACCTTGTATTAGAAAAATAACCTACTGTAAGTAACAAAGGTTTCTTGATCTTGGATGATTACTTGGAATGGATTTAGAAAACTTGGAAGTAAACTTGCAATCTTGGAAGTATTCTTGATTTTATGAAACTAGAACTTTTGGAATTTATGAAGAACACTTAGAACTTGAAGATAGAACTTGAGAGAGATCAATTGGATGAAGAAAATTGAAGAATGAAAGTTTTTGTAGGTGTTTTTGGTTGTTGGTGTATGGATTAGATATAAAGGATATGTAATTTTGTTTTCATGTAAATAAGTCATGAATGATTACTCATATTTTTGTAATTTTATGAGATATTTCATGCTAGTTGCCAAATGATGGTTCCCACATGTGTTAGGTGACTCACATGGGCTGCTAAGAGTTGATCATTGGAGTGTATATACCAATAGTACATACATCTAAAAGCTGTGTATTGTACGAGTACGAATACGGGTGCATACGAGTAGAATTGTTGATGAAACTGAACGAGGATGTAATTGTAAGCATTTTTGTTAAGTAGAAGTATTTTGATAAGTGTCTTGAAGTCTTTCAAAAGTGTATGAATACATATTAAAACACTACATGTATATACATTTTAACTGAGTCGTTAAGTCATCGTTAGTCGTTACATGTAAATGTTGTTTTGAAACCTTTAGGTTAACGATCTTGTTGAATGTTGTTAACCCATTGTTTATTATAACAAATGAGATGTTAAATTGTTATATTATCATGATATTATGATATATAATATATCTTAGTATGATATATATACAGTTAAATGTCGTTACAACGATAATCGTTACATATATGTCTCGTTTCGAAATCATTAAGTTAGTAGTCTTATTTTTACATATGTATTTCATTGTTAATACACTTAATAATATATTTACTTATCATTTAACATAATTAACCAAGTGTATCAATATCTTAATATGATTCATATGTACCTAGTAAGACGTTGTTATAACGATAATCGTTATATATATCGTTTTCGAGTTTCTTAAATTAATAGTCTCATTTTTATGTATATAACTCATTGTTAAAATACCTAATGAGATACATACTTATAATAAAATCATGTTAACTATATATATAACCATATATATGTCATCGTATAGTTTTTACAAATTATAACGTTCGTGAATCACCGGTCAACTTGGGTGGTCAATTGTCTATATGAAACCTATTTCAATTAATCGAGTCTTAACAAGTTTGATTGCTTAACATGTTGGAAACACTTAATCATGTAAATAACAATTTTATTTAATATATATATATATAAACATGGAAAAGTTCGGGTCACTACAGTACCTACCCGTTAAATAAATTTCGTCCCGAAATTTTAAGCATTTGGAGGTGTTGACGTATCTTCTGGAAATAAATGCGGGTATTTCTTCTTCATTTGATCTTCACGCTCCCAGGTGAACTCGGGTCCTCTACGAGCATTCCATCGAACCTTAAAAATCGGTATCTTGTTTTGTTTAAGTCTCTTAACCTCACGATCCATTATTTCGACGGGTTCTTCAATGAATTGAAGTTTTTCATTGATTTGGATTTCGTCCAATGGAATAGTGAGATCTTCTTTAGTAAAACATTTATTCAAATTTGAGACGTGGAAAGTGTTATGTACAGCCGCGAGTTGTTGAGGTAGCTCCAGTTGGTAAGCTACTGGTCCGACACGATCTATAATCTTGAATGGTCCAATGTACCTTGGATTTAGTTTCCCCCGTTTACCAAATCGAACAACGCCTTTCCAAGGTGAAACCTTAAGCATGACCATTTCTCCAATTTCAAACTCTATATCTTTTCTTTTACTGTCCGCGTAGCTCTTTTGTCGACTCTGGGCGGTTTTCAATCTTTGTTGAATTTGGATGATTTTCTCGGTAGTTTCTTGTATTATCTCCGGACCCGTAATCTGTCTATCCCCCACTTCACTCCAACAAATCGGAGACCTGCACTTTCTACCATAAAGTGCTTCAAACAGCGCCATCTCAATGCTTGAATGGTAGCTGTTGTTGTAGAAAAATTATGCTAACGGTAGATGTCGATCCCAACTGTTTCCGAAATCAATAACACAAGCTCGTAGCATGTCTTCAAGCGTTTGTATCGTCCTTTCGCTCTGCCCATCAGTTTGTGGATGATAGGCAGTACTCATGTCTAGACGAGTTCCCAATGCTTGCTGTAATGTCTGCCAGAATCTTGAAATAAATCTGCCATCCCTATCAGAGATAATAGAGATTGGTATTCCATGTCTGGAGACGACTTCCTTCAAATACAGTCGTGCTAACTTCTCCATCTTGTCATCTTCTCTTATTGGCAGGAAGTGTGCTGACTTGGTGAGACGATCAACTATTACCCAAATAGTATCATAACTACTTGCAGTCCTTGGCAATTTAGTAATGAAATCCATGGTAATGTTTTCCCATTTCCATTCCGGGATTTCAGGTTGTTGTAGTAGACCTGATGGTTTCTGATGTTCAGCTTTGACCTTAGAACACGTCAAACATTCTCCTACATATTTAGCAATATCAGCTTTCATACCTGGCCACCAAAAATGTTTCTTAAGATCCTTGTACATCTTCCCCATTCCAGGATGTATTGAGTATCTGGTTTTATGAGCTTCTCTAAGTACCATTTCTCTCATATCTCCAAATTTTGGTACCCAAATTCTTTCAGCCCTATACCGGGTTCCGTCTTCCTAAATATTAAGATGCTTCTCCGATCCTTTGGGTATTTCATCCTTTAAATTTCTCTCTTTTAAAACTCCTTGTTGCGCCTCCTTTATTTGAGTAGTAAGGTTAGTGTGAATCATTATATTCATAGATTTTACTCGAATGGGTTCTCTGTCCTTTCTGCTCAAGGCGTCGGCTACCACATTTGCCTTCCCCGGGTGGTAACGAATCTCAAAGTCGTAATCATTCAACAATTCAATCCACCTACGCTGCCTCATATTCAGTTGTTTCTGATTAAATATGTGTTGAAGACTTTTGTGGTCGGTATATATAATACTTTTGACCCCATATAAGTAGTGTAGCGACCCGACCAAATCATCATTGACGGCGCCGTCTACTTAGGTCCCGTTACGTGGTCATAAGTCTTTAAAACAACGTTTGACCAAAAGATATGTCGCATTCATTTCAAATGTAAAGGTTGTTCAAGTTTACAAGAATAGTTCCACCACAAGTTACGATACGAAGTTTTAAGTACAAATGAAACTTATGCGACACAATTTAAAAGTATTCAAAAGACGCTCCATGTATGCATATATGCTCGACATCCAATGCAAGTATCAAAATAATGAGCGGAAGCATGTATCATGTATCGTTCAAGGACCTGAGAAAAACATAGAAATCTGTCAACGAAAACGTTGGTGAAATCATAGGTTTAAGTAAGTAAGTACAAGTGAACCACAAGATTTGCATCAATGAAATAATAGTAATACATTCCAAAAGTTTGTTTCACGAGCACCCAATTATCAATGCTTAACATTTCCTTCCATTGAACCCTATCACTTAGTGCTAGAACATACACTGTTTCTCGAAAATATATTTCATTCGTAAACGGTAGCGAACCGTTTGAATGAGGGTTTGTCAAACCCATATGGATCCATACAACATAAGTTCTCGCTTACACCCGGCAAGTGTAACTAATGATAATCGAATTGAGGATTTTGTTCTAAACTCGTATGTAGAATGTTTGTTTTCCTGTACTTGTGTTTACTTAGTAAAAGAAATGTTTATGTTTTCTCATCCCAAATGTAAGTTCAAAAAAGAGTAAAAGTGGGACTATGATCTCACCTTGAGTGCACGTACGAAAAGTACTTCACAAAATAACGTGTGCGAAGGATAGTGCTAGTCTTGACCTAAACAAATAGGTCGTATCAATAACGGTAAACACGATAGGTCAAAGATGTTCAATTAGTCCTATGGCTCGTTACGACTCGATTATTTAGCATGTGAAATCAAATTGTCAATTTTCATGCAAGATACAAGTATATAAACAAGTTAGGAAGGTTGCAAAATCATTTGGTTAAGTTTGACAAAAAGTCAAACTTTGGTCGGTCAAAGTCAACGAAAAAGTCAACACGTTCGGGTCGTGTCCCGAACTATTTTTCTGAGGTTTTTAATCATGTATGAGCATGCTAGGACAAGTTACATGTGAATCGGAGGTGCGTAGCATAGTAAACATTATTCGAAAATTGACCAAGTTGGACAGACCCAAACGGCGCGCCGCGCGGGTATATGGCGCGCCGCGCCAATACCTGTGCAGAGAATTCTGGCAGTTTTTAAGTTTTATGCACGAACCTAACTTCAAACAATCACCATTTATGATCCGCAAACAATCAAGACAAGTATCTTATACCGTTGGGAAGGTAATTTGACGAGGAAAACAACTAAACACATTTCATCAATCAATCTACCTATTACAACAACCAAAACCGCATCTAATGCTTAACATTAACCGCATACAAGTTCATAAATGCAATTCAATGATTCGGGCAACCAATTTACATGAATGATATGCCGTTTCGAAGGTAATCAAGCATACAATCCAACTAGACACTTACCAATAATAATCCATGACATTCAATGCATCAAAAGTCCATTTCAAGTTCATCAAACCCTAACCCAAATTCACCAAAATCCATAATCAAGTTCATGAAGTTTTCTAAGGCAACCTACACATCAAATTGAAGCTAGTGATGCTAGTAACACAATTAAAACATCAACTTTTAACATCTAACAACATATGATCATCCAAAATTCAAGAACAACACACCAAAATTCAAGTTCATGCTAGTTACACTAAAACAACGAGATCGAGCATATAAATCATATATTCATGTTAGACTTGAGCCATAGACACTAATTAACACTTTTATAAGTTAAAAACATCAAGAACACAAAATCTAGTGATTTTAGAAAGTTACCCAAACGAGATGAAGTTGGTACCAAAATGAAGAGGATGAAGAGAGGATCACGAATATGTAATTTATTTTGTTGTAAGCCTCCTAGATCGAATTTAGATGATGATTGAATGAATTTGGAAATTGGGTGTGTGTTCTTGCTAGAGAGAAAGAGAGAGATGGAGATGAAAGTGAATGGGTGAAAGGGGTTTGACCCTTTGACCTAGTCAAGGGTTTGATCCCTTGTCAAGTTTAGTCCCTCAACTTTCGTTCGGGTGCGGGAATTACCTAAACGAGATAATTTAAAACGCGTATCAACGGGAGATGTTATAAACATATAACGGACTTTATATTAGTATAACGGAAAAGTAAATGGAAAAAAAAGGCGGGATGTTACATTACCTACTCCTTAAAAGAAATTTCGTCCCGAAATTTAAGTAGGCGTAGTAGTCGTTGTTTCTTCCTCGAGATCTTGCGTTTCCGAATTCACGAATAGATGAGGATACTTCCTTTGCATTTGATCTTGTCTTTCCCAAGTAAACTCGGGTCCTCTTTTGGCATTCCAACGAACCTTGACAATCGGGATTCGGCTTTGTTTCAATGTCTTGACGGAGGTGTCCACAATTTCAACCGGTTCCTCCACAAAATGAAGTTTGTCATCAATGGTAAGCTCCTCGAGAGGAATGACGATATCGGGTTCGGCAAGACACTTTTTCAAGTTGGATACATGGAAAGTAGGATGAACGGAGCTCAATTGAGGCGGAAGATCTAAACGATAAGCAACGGTTCCAATACGCTCCAAGATTTCGAAAGGACCAATATACCGCGGATTTAGCTTCCCGCGTTTCCTAAAACGGATTACACCCTTCCAAGGTGCGACTTTTAACATTACTCGGTCACCGACTTGAAATTCAAGATCGTTGCGTCGTTTGTCGGTATAGCTCTTTTGACGACTTCGGGCCGTCCTAAGCCTATCTCGGATTTGAACGATTTTCTCGGTGGTTTCGTGAATGAGTTCGGGTCCGGTGATTTGCACGTCGCCTACCTCGGCCCAACAAAGAGGTGAACGACATTTGCGGCCATATAGCGCTTCAAAAGGTGCGGCTTTAATACTCGCGTGATAACTATTGTTGTAAGAGAACTCGGCGAGAGGTAAGTGCTTGTCCCAAGCTTTTCCGAAATCAACCACGCAAGCTCGTAACATGTCCTCTAAGGTTTGAATTGTACGTTCGCTTTGTCCATCGGTTTGAGGATGATATGCGGTGCTCATGTCTAAACGCGTTCCCAACGCTTCTTGCAATGTACGCCAAAATCTAGAAACGAAACGGCCATCTCGGTCGGAGATAATCGATAAAGGTACACCGTGTCGGGCTACGATCTCCTTAATGTAAATTTGTGCAAGTTTCTCCATTTTGTCCGTTTCTTTCATGGCAAGGAAGTGTGCGGATTTGGTGAGACGGTCAACAATAACCCAAATGGTATCATAACCGCCCGTCGTTTTTGGTAGCTTGGTGATAAAATCCATCGTTATCCTTTCCCACTTCCATTGTGGGATCTCGGGTTGTTGAAGTAGTCCGGACGGTCTTTGGTGTTCGGCTTTGACTTTGGAACATGTCAAACACTTGGAAACATAAGTAGCTACGTCCCTTTTGATGTTCGGCCACCAATATAGTTGTTTAAGGTCGTGGTACATCTTATTGGCACCGGGGTGAATCGAGTATCGTGACTTATGGGCTTCATCTAAAATAAGGCTTCGTAGGTCCCCATAACTAGGCACCCAAATTCTTCCGGCGAAATATCGGAGTCCGGTTTCTTTAACTTCGAATCGAGAGGTGAGGACGTTCAAGTGTTCGAGAGAGATGTTTTCATCCTTGAGAGCCTCATCTTGGGCTACCCGAATTTGGCTATTAAGGTTGGTGTGAATGGTGATGTTTAAAGCTCGGACACGGAGAGGCACCGCTCTTTCTTTTCGACTTAAGGCATCGGCTACTACGTTTGCCTTCCCGGGATGGTAACGAAGCTCGCAATCGTAATCGTTCAAAGTTTCAATCCACCGTCGTTGTCTCATGTTTAGTTGCTTTTGATCGAAAATGTGTTGGAGACTTTTGTGGTCGGTAAAGATAGTACTCTTGGTTCCATAAAGATAGTGTCTCCACATTTTAAGTGCAAAGACGACGGCTCCGAGTTCGAGATCATGTGTCGTATAGTTTCGTTCATGAATTTTGAGTTGTCGAGAAGCATAAGCAATGACTTTCGTTCGTTGCATCAATACACACCCAAAACCATGTTTTGAGGCATCGCAATATACAACAAAGTCATCATTGCCTTCGGGAAGTGACAAGATAGGAGCGGTGGTTAGCTTCGTTTTCAAGATTTGGAATGCGGATTCATGTTCGGTCGCCCAAATGAATTTCTTTCCCTTGTGAGTCAATGCGGTTAGAGGACGTGCAACCAAAGAGAAATTTTCGATGAATCTACGATAGTACCCGGTGAGACCCAAAAATTGACGAATGTGAGTAGGAGTAGTAGGAGTCTCCCATTTGCTAATGGCTTCGATTTTCGTTGGATCGACTTTAATACCTTGGTCACTTACAACATGACCAAGAAATTGAACTTCCTTTAACCAAAATTCACACTTGGAGAATTTGGCATAGAGTTGTTCTTGTCTTAAAAGTTCAAGCACGAGTCGGAGATGTTGTTCGTGCTCTTCTTTATTTTTAGAATAGATCAATATGTCATCGATGAACACAATAACAAATTTATCGAGATACGGTTTGCACACGCGGTTCATAAGATCCATGAACACCGCCGGTGCGTTAGTGAGACCAAATGGCATGACAAGGAATTCATAACTACCGTAACGAGTCCGGAAAGCGGTTTTGGAGATATCTTCCCCCTTAACCCTTAATTGATGATAACCCGAGCGGAGATCGATTTTCGAATATACACAAGACCCTTGTAGTTGATCAAAGAGGTCATCGATGCGAGGAAGAGGATATCGGTTCTTAACCGTCAATTTATTTAGTTCACGATAATCAATGCACATTCGTAGGGATCCGTCTTTCTTTTTAACAAACAAAATCGGAGCGCCCCAAGGTGAATGGCTAGGTTGGATAAAACCACGATCAAGTAGTTCTTGGATTTGACTTTACAATTCTTGCATTTCAGATGGAGCGAGTCTATATGGTGCACGTGCTACGGGTGCGGCTCCCGGAATAAGATCGATTTGGAATTCAACCGGTCGATGAGGCGGAAGACCCGGCAATTCGTCGGGAAATACATCGGAATAGTCACTAACAATTGGCACATCATCGATGTGCTTCTCATCGGACTCGACTTTCTTAACGTGAGCAAGGATCGCAAAACAACCCTTACGGAGTAGTTTTCTAACTTTAACACACGAAACGAGGTTGAGTCCGGTGCAACTCTTATCGCCATAGACGATCAAAGGTTCACCATTCTCGATAGGAATTCGGATTGCGTTAAGATCACAAAGAATGTGAGATTTCGTTTTGACTAACCAATTCATACCGATTATTACATCAAAGCTTCCTAGTTCCATGGGTATCAAATCAATTTCAAATTCCTTACCCAAAATGTTTATCGTACACCCCCGGTAATATGTGTCGGCACTTAATAGTTTCCCGTTAGCCACTTCAATGGTGTAAGTGGTATCTAATGGAAGAGGTGGAGTGCTAAAAGAAGGAGTCAAAGTCTTGGATACAAAGCATTTATCGGCACCTGAATCGAATAAGCAAGAGACATAAGAATTGTTGAGAAGAAACGTACCCGTGACTAGTTCAGTGTCATCCCGGGCTTCCTCGGTGTTTATGTTGAAAGCTCGGCCGCGCGTATTGGGGTTATCTTTCTTCTTCGGGCATGCATTTCTATAATGACCCGTTTGGCCACATTCGTAACAAGTGCCCGTCTTTGGTGCATTGGGCCACTTTCGAGCGACGGGAGTGGCACTTTTACAATCGTTGGCCTTATGACCAACTCCTTGGCACCGGTGGCAAATTAACTTACTACATTCGCCAAAGTGATGTTTGTTGCATTTGTTGCAAAGAGGTAGGTTCCCGGCATAACCCCTCTTGCCGTCGGAGGTGTAAGGCTTCTTAGCAAAGTTGTTGTTGCTTGATTGGGAGGGTTCCCACTTTCTTTTGTTGCCGCCCGATTTATCCTCGGCCTTAGGTGCCGGAACTACGATTTCGTCAACCGTTTCAATTAGTTGGCGAGCCATGTTCATAGCGGCTTGATGAGTAGTGGGTTTAGATGACATCACCCCTTGTTTGATGCTTTTTGGAAGACCGAGCATGTAGAGCTCAATCCTTTGAGATTCGGGGTTAACAAGATTAGGACACATCAAGGATAGTTCGGCGAAGCGTTGATTATAAGCTTTAAGATCGTTTCCGACCGCTTTCAAAGCTCTTAGTTCTTCCTCAAGCTTTCGGGTTTCTTCGCGCGGAAAATATTCAACAATCATCTTTTCCTTTAGATCGGCCCAAGAGAGGGCATGAGCTTCATCGGTACCCACCGATTGAACATAGGTGTTCCACCATGTTAGAGCAATTCCGGAGAAAGTGTGAGTGGAGCATTTGACCTTGTCTTGGTCCCGACAACCGCTTATGCTAAAGACGGCTTCCGTTTGCTCAAACCATCGGGTGAGCACGACCGGTCCCCCGGTTCCATCAAAAGTGTGAGGTTTGCACCCCATGAAAGCTTTATAGGAGCATCCCTCGTTTGAGTTTCCGGCTCCATTGTTGTTGTTGTTGTTGTTGTTGTTGTTGTTGTGGTTGTTGTTATTATTGTTGTTGGATGAGTGACCGGCCATGGCCGCATCTACGGCGGTAGCTATCATCCGTTTGAGAGCTTGTTCGGGAGTTTCATTGCGGCGTACACGACGAGGAGCCATTGTTCCTTCAAGACACAAGAATATCATTGATTAGTATTCTCAATAATACTAACCTTGATATAGAATAAAGATAAAGAGAAGTTTTTCCTCGACTCGCCTTAAATTCTTTATGTCATAATGTCGGAACGTTCATATGAGTCACCGTAATATAATCCCGGAAATTATATTACCCTGATTCATATGTGCATTCGACATCATTTCATATAGTCAAGGTGGCGCGTCAATCAAATTAAACAACGTGATATTAAGATGAACTAAGAGTAGATATGAGTAGAAGCGTTAGAGTATAAATGCACAAGTAGTCAAGTAATTCCTACTTCAAGTCTATATGCCGGTTGTAGTCTAGACTCACCAATGTACCCTATGACTCGGGGTTGGCACTAATGAACTCTAAATCCCTACAACCAAGGCTCTGATACCATCTGTAGCGACCCGACCAAATCATCATTGACGGCGCCGTCTACTTAGGTCCCGTTACGTGGTCATAAGTCTTTAAAACAACGTTTGACCAAAAGATATGTCGCATTCATTTCAAATGTAAAGGTTGTTCAAGTTTACAAGAATAGTTCCACCACAAGTTACGATACGAAGTTTTAAGTACAAATGAAACTTATGCGACACAATTTAAAAGTATTCAAAAGACGCTCCATGTATGCATATATGCTCGACATCCAATGCAAGTATCAAAATAATGAGCGGAAGCATGTATCATGTATCGTTCAAGGACCTGAGAAAAACATAGAAATCTGTCAACGAAAACGTTGGTGAAATCATAGGTTTAAGTAAGTAAGTACAAGTGAACCACAAGATTTGCATCAATGAAATAATAGTAATACATTCCAAAAGTTTGTTTCACGAGCACCCAATTATCAATGCTTAACATTTCCTTCCATTGAACCCCATCACTTAGTGCTAGAACATACACTGTTTCTCGAAAATATATTTCATTCGTAAACGGTAGCGAACCGTTTGAATGAGGGTTTGTCAAACCCATATGGATCCATACAACATAAGTTCTCGCTTACACCCGGCAAGTGTAACTAATGATAATCGAATTGAGGATTTTGTTCTAAACTCGTATGTAGAATGTTTGTTTTCCTGTACTTGTGTTCACTTAGTAAAAGAAATGTTTATGTTTTCTCATCCCAAATGTAAGTTCAAAAAAGAGTAAAAGTGGGACTATGATCTCACCTTGAGTGCACGTACGAAAAGTACTTCACAAAATAACGTGTGCGAAGGATAGTGCTAGTCTTGACCTAAACAAATAGGTCGTATCAATAACGGTAAACACGATAGGTCAAAGATGTTCAATTAGTCCTATGGCTCGTTACGACTCGATTATTTAGCATGTGAAATCAAATTGTCAATTTTCATGCAAGATACAAGTATATAAACAAGTTAGGAAGGTTGCAAAATCATTTGGTTAAGTTTGACAAAAAGTCAAACTTTGGTCGGTCAAAGTCAACGAAAAAGTCAACACGTTCGGGTCTTGTCCCGAACTATTTTTCTGAGGTTTTTAATCATGTATGAGCATGCTAGGACAAGTTACATGTGAATCGGAGGTGCGTAGCATAGCAAACATTATTCGAAAATTGACCAAGTTGGACAGACCCAAACGGCGCGCCGCGCGGGTATATGGCGCGCCGCGCCAATACCTGTGCAGAGAATTCTGGCAGTTTTTAAGTTTTATGCACGAACCTAACTTCAAACAATCACCATTTATGATCCGCAAACAATCAAGACAAGTATCTTATACCGTTGGGAAGGTAATTTGACGAGGAAAATAACTAAACACATTTCATCAATCAATCTACCTATTACAACAACCAAAACCGCATCTAATGCTTAACATTAACCGCATACAAGTTCATAAATGCAATTCAATGATTCGGGCAACCAATTTACATGAATGATATGCCGTTTCGAAGGTAATCAAGCATACAATCCAACTAGACACTTACCAATAATAATCCATGGCATTCAATGCATCAAAAGTCCATTTCAAGTTCATCAAACCCTAACCCAAATTCACCAAAATCCATAATCAAGTTCATGAAGTTTTCTAAGGCAACCTACACATCAAATTGAAGCTAGTGATGCTAGTAACACAATTAAAACATCAACTTTTAACATCTAACAACATATGATCATCCAAAATTCAAGAACAACACACCAAAATTCAAGTTCATGCTAGTTACACTAAAATAACGAGATCGAGCATATAAATCATATATTCATGTTAGACTTGAGCCATAGACACTAATTAACACTTTTATAAGTTAAAAACATCAAGAACACAAAATCTAGTGATTTTAGAAAGTTACCCAAACGAGATGAAGTTGGTACCAAAATGAAGAGGATGAAGAGAGGATCACGAATATGTAATTTATTTTGTTGTAAGCCTCCTAGATCGAATTTAGATGATGATTGAATGAATTTGGAAATTGGGTGTGTGTTCTTGCTAGAGAGAAAGAGAGAGATGGAGATGAAAGTGAATGGGTGAAAGGGGTTTGACCCTTTGACCTAGTCAAGGGTTTGATCCCTTGTCAAGTTTAGTCCCTCAACTTTCGTTCGGGTGCGGGAATTACCTAAACGAGATAATTTAAAACGCGTATCAACGGGAGATGTTATAAACATATAACGGACTTTATATTAGTATAACGGAAAAGTAAATGGAAAAAAAAAAGGCGGGATGTTACAAGTAGTGCCTCCAAGTCTTTAATGCAAAAACAACCGCGCCTAATTCCAAATCATGCGTCGTATAATTTTGCTCGTGAATCTTCAATTGTCTAGACGCATAAGCAATCACCTTCGTCCGTTGCATTAATACACAATCGAGACCTTGCTTTGATGCGTCACAATAAATCACAAAATCATCATTCCCTTTAGGCAATGACAATATAGGTGCCGTAGTTAGCTTTTTCTTCAATAATTGAAACACCTTCTCTTGTTCATCCTTCCATTCAAATTTCTTCCCTTTATGCGTTAATGCAGTCAAGGGTTTTGCTATTTTGGAGAAATCCTGGATGAATCTTATGTAGTAACCAGCCAATCCTAAAAATTGACGTATATGCTTCGGAGTTTTTGGGGTTTCCCACTTTTCAACGGTTTATCTTTGCCGGGTCCACCTGGATACCTTCTTTGTTCACTATGTGACCGAGGAATTGAACTTCTTCAAACCAAAATGCACACTTTGAAAACTTAGCGTACAATTTTTCTTTCCTCAATACTTCTAGCACTTTTCTCAAATGTTCTTCGTGCTCTTGATCATTCTTTGAGTAAATAATTATGTCATCGATGAAAACAATGACAAACTTGTCAAGATATGGCCCACACACTCGGTTCATAAGGTCCATGAACACAGCTGGTGCATTAGTCAATCCAAACGACATAACCATAAACTCGTAATGACCATAACGCGTCCTAAAAGCAGTTTTTGGAATATCATCCTCCTTTACTCGCATTTGATGATATCCAGAACGTAAATCGATCTTCGAATAAACCGACGAGCCTTGTAGTTGATCAAATAAGTCGTCAATTCTCGGCAGTGGATAACGGTTTTTTATGGTAAGTTTATTCAACTCTCTGTAGTCAATACACAATCTAAATGTACCATCCTTCTTCTTGACAAACAAAACAGGAGCTCCCCATGGTGATGTGCTTGTTCGAATGAAACCACGTTCTAATAGTTCTTGCAGTTGGCTTTGCAGTTCTTTCATCTCGCTGGGTGCGAGTCTATAAGGAGCACGAGCTATTGGTACAGCTCCTGGTACAAGATCTATTTGAAATTCAACGGATCGATGTGGAGGTAGTCCCGGCAATTCTTTCGGAAATACATCGAGAAATTCTTTTGCGACGGGAACATCATTGATGCTCTTTTCTTCAGTTTGTACTTTCTCGACGTGTGCTAGAACAGCATAGTAACCTTTTCTTATTAGTTTTTGTGCCTTCAAATTACTAATAAGATGTAGCTTCATGTTGCCCTTTTCTCCGTACACCATTAAGGGTTCTCCTTCTTCTCGTACAATGCGAATTGCATTTTTATAACATACGATCTCTGCTTTCACCTTCTTCAGCCAGTCAATGCCAACTATTACATCAAAACTCCCTAACTCTACTGGTATCAAATCAATCTTAAATATTTCGCTACCCAGTTTAATTTCTCGATTTCGGCATATATTATCTGCTGAAATTAATTTACCGTTTGCTAATTCGAGTAAAAATTTACTATCCAATGGCGTCAATGGACAACTTAATTTAGCACAAAAATCTCTACTCATATAGCTTCTATCCGCACACGAATCAAATAAAACGTAAGCAGATTTATTGTCAATAAGAAACGTACCCGTAACAAGCTCCGGGTCTTCCTGTGCCTCTGCCGCATTAATATTGAAAACTCTTCCGCGGCCTTGTCCATTCGTGTTCTCCTGGTTCGGGCAATTTCTAATAATGTGGCCCGGTTTTCCACATTTATAACAAACTACATTGGCATAACTTGCTCCGACACTACTTGCTCTGCCATTACTCGTTCCAACACCATTTGTTCCTTTCGTTCTATTAACCCCTGGTCCGTAGACCTCACACTTCACCGCGCTATGACCATTTCTTTTACACTTGTTGCAAAATTTGGTGCAGAACCCCGAGTGATACTTTTCACACCTTTGGCATAGCTGCTTCTGATTGTTGTTGTTGTTGCGTTTGTTATTGTTGTTGGGATGATTGTTGTAGTTGCTGTTGCTGTTGTTGTTGTTGTTGTTGTTGTTGTTGTTGTTGTTGTTGTTGTTGTTGTTGGGCTGTTTATTGTAGTTGCGATTGATGTTGCGATTGTTGGGATAGTTGTTGCTATTATTGTTGTAATTGCCGTTGTTGTTGTTGTATTGGTGATTCTTATCACCGTTTTCCTCCCACTTTCTTTTGACTTGCTTCACATTGGCCTCTTCAGCCGCCTGTTCTTTAATTCTTTCCTCAATCTGGTTCACTAGTTTGTGAGCCATTCTACATGCCTGTTGTATGGAGGCGGGCTTGTGTGAACTTATATCTTCTTGGATTCTTTCCAGTAATCCTTTCACAAACGCGTCGATCTTCTCTTCCTCATCTTCGAACGCTTCCGGACACAATAGGCACAATTCTGTGAATCGTCTTTCGTACGTGGTAATATCAAATCCTTGGGTTCGTAACCCTCTAAGTTCTGTCTTGAGCTTATTGACCTCAGTTCTAGGACGGTACTTCTCGTTCATCAAGTGCTTGAATGCTGACCACGGTAGTGCGTAAGCATCATCTTGTCCCACTTGCTCTAGATAGGTATTCCACCATGTTAACGCAGTACCTGTGAAGGTATGTGTAGCGTACTTCACTTTGTCCTCTTCAGTACACTTACTTATGGCAAACACCGATTCGACCTTCTCGGTCCACCGTTTCAATCCGATCGGTCCTTCGGTTCCATCAAATTCCAAAGGTTTGCAGGCAGTGAATTCTTTGTAGGTGCATCCTACACGATTTCTTGCGCCGTTAGCTGCATTGCTAGATTCGGAGTTATTGTTGGTATGTAGCGCAGCCTGTACTGCGGCTATGTTTGAAGCAAGAAAGGCATGAAATTCCTCTTCGCTCATATTCAAGGTGTGTCGAGTAGTCGGTGCCATTTCCATTTCAACTACTAAAGTTCTATATGAAAAACTAATCACAAAAAAAAAAATCATATACAAACCTTTATACAATAACTTGCAAACTTACAATACCATTTTTTTTTACATATAGCATGAAATATAGCACATAAAACTTTGATACAAAGTAGTTGCGAAGATAATTCTAGTTAATAAATAAGGCGTTCAGCAAAGGCAATAAAGACACGTAATTCATACGTCCAGAAACAAGTCATGCATTCTGGTTTTACTAATACCACTTCCCATCCTTGGTTTTGTGGAACATAACCGGTGTGACCGATAGTAAGACAATGTGTTGTAACTTCGTCAAAAGGATGAAGGTTACGTAATGACCAACAGTCTCATAATAACCTAAAAACCTCATTTCTTACCCCAATTACCGACTCCGTCACTTGTGGGAACGTTTTGTTTAATAATTGTAGCCCGATGTTCTTGTTCTCACTTTGGTGAGATGTAGTGACCCAAACTTTTCCATGTTTATATATATATTAAATGAAATTGTTATTTACATGATTAAGTGTTTCCAACATGTTAAGCAATCAAACTTGTTAAGACTTGATTAATTGAAATAGGTTTCATATAGACAATTGACCACCCAAGTTGACCGGTGATTCACGAACGTTAAAACTTGTAAAAACTATACGATGACATATATATGGTTATATATATAGTTAACATGATTTTATTATAAGTATGTACCTCATTAGGTATTTTAACAATGAGTTATATACATAAAAATGAGACTATTAATTTAAGAAACTCGAAAACGATATATATAACGATTATCGTTATAACAACGTATTACTAGGTACATATGAATCATATTAAGATATTGATACACTTGGTTAATTATGTTAAATGATAAGTAAATATATTATTAAGTGTATTAACAATGAAATACATATGTAAAAATAAGACTACTAACTTAATGATTTCGAAACGAGACATATATGTAACGATTATCGTTGTAACGACATTTAACTGTATATACATCATACTAAGATATATTATATATCATAATATCATGATAATATAACAATTTAACATCTCATTTGCTATAATAAACAATGGGTTAACAACATTCAACAAGATCGTTAACCTAAAGGTTTCAAAACAACATTTACATATAACGACTAACGATGACTTAACGACTCAGTTAAAATGTATATACATGTAGTGTTTTAATATGTATTCATACACTTTTGAAAGACTTCAAGACACTTATCAATATACTTCTACTTAACAAAAATGCTTACAATTACATCCTCGTTCAGTTTCATCAACAATTCTACTCGTATGCACCCGTATTCGTACTAGTACAATACACAGCTTTTAGATGTATGTACTATTGGTATATACACTCCAATGATCAGCTCTTAGCAGCCCATGTGAGTCACCTAACACATGTGGGAACCATCATTTGGCAACTAGCATGAAATATCTCATAAAATTACAAAAATATGAGTAATCATTCATGACTTATTTACATGAAAACAAAATTACATATCCTTTATATCTAATCCATACACCAACGACCAAAAACACCTACAAACACTTTCATTCTTCAATTTTCTTCATCTAATTGATCTCTCTCAAGTTCTATCTTCAAGTTCTAAGTGTTCTTTGAAATGTCCCGTTCTTATTGATTAAAAACGTTCCATATTAATTGATTTCGTTGCGAGGTTTTGACCTCTATATGAGACGTTTTTCAAAGACTGCATTCATTTTAAAACAAAACATAACCTTTATTTCATCAATAAAGGTTAAAAAAGCTTTACGTAGATTATCAAATAATGATAATCTAAAATATCCTGTTTACACACGACCATTACATAATGGTTTACAATACAAATATGTTACAACAAAATAAGTTTCTTGAATGCAGTTTTTACACAATATCATACAAGCATGGACTCCAAATCTTGTCCTTATTTAAGTATGCGACAGCGGAAGCTCTTAATAATCACCTGAGAATAAACATGCTTAAAACGTCAACAAAAATGTTGGTGAGTTATAGGTTTAACCTATATATATCAAATCATAATAATAGACCACAAGATTTCATATTTCAATACACATCCCATACATAGAGATAAAAATCATTCATATGGTGAACACCTGGTAACCGACAATAACAAGATGCATATATAAGAATATCCCCATCATTCCGGGACACCCTTCGGATATGATATAAATTTCGAAGTACTAAAGCATCCGGTACTTTGGATGGGGTTTGTTAGGCCCAATAGATCTATCTTTAGGATTCGCGTCAATTAGGGTGTCTGTTCCCTAATTCTTAGATTACCAGACTTAATAAAAAGGGGCATATTCGATTTTGATAATTCAACCATAGAATGTAATTTCACGTACTTGTGTCTATTTTGTAAATCATTTATAAAACCTGCATGTATTCTCATCCCAAAAATATTAGATTTTAAAAGTGGGACTATAACTCACTTTCACAGATTTTTACTTCGTCGGGAAGTAAGACTTGGCCACTGTTGATTCACGAACCTATAACAATATATACATATATATTAAAGTATGTTCAAAATATATTTACAACACTTTTAATATATTTTGATGTTTTAAGTTTATTAAGTCAGCTGTCCTCGTTAGTAACCTATAACTAGTTGTCCACAGTTAGATGTACAGAAATAAATCGATAAATATTATCTTGAATCAATCCACGACCCAGTGTATACGTATCTCAGTATTGATCACAACTCAAACTATATATATTTTGGAATCAACCTCAACCCTGTATAGCTAACTCCAACATTCACATATAGAGTGTCTATGGTTGTTCCGAAATATATATAGATGTGTCGACATGATAGGTCGAAACATTGTATACGTGTCTATGGTATCTCAAGATTACATAATATACAATACAAGTTGATTAAGTTATGGTTGGAATAGATTTGTTACCAATTTTCACGTAGCTAAAATGAGAAAAATTATCCAATCTTGTTTTACCCATAACTTCTTCATTTTAAATCCGTTTTGAGTGAATCAAATTGCTATGATTTCATATTGAACTCTATTTTATGAATCTAAACAGAAAAAGTATAGGTTTATAGTCAGAAAAATAAGTTACAAGTCATTTTTGTAAAGGTAGTCATTTCAGTCGAAAGAACGACGTCTAGATGACCATTTTAGAAAACATACTTCCACTTTGAGTTTAACCATAATTTTTGGATATAGTTTCATGTTCATAATAAAAATTATTTTCTCAGAATAACAAATTTTAAATCAAAGTTTATCATAGTTTTTAATTAACTAACCCAAAACAGCCCGCGGTGTTACTACGACGGCGTAAATCCGGTTTTACGGTGTTTTTCGTGTTTCCAGGTTTTAAATCATTAAGTTAGCATATCATATAGATATAGAACATGTGTTTAGTTGATTTTAAAAGTCAAGTTAGAAGGATTAACTTTTGTTTGCGAACAAGTTTAGAATTAACTAAACTATGTTCTAGTGATTACAAGTTTAAACCTTCGAATAAGATAGCTTTATATGTATGAATCGAATGATGTTATGAACATCATTACTACCTTAATTTCCTTGGACAAACCTACTGGAAAAGAGAAAAATGGATCTAGCTTCAATGGATCCTTGGATGGCTCGAAGTGCTTGAAGCAGAATCATGACACGAAAACAAGTTCAAGTAAGATCATCACTTGAAATAAGATTGTTATAGTTATAGAAATTGAACCAAAGTTTGAATATGATTATTACCTTGTATTAGAATGATAACCTACTGTAAGAAACAAAGATTTCTTGAGGTTGGATGATCACCTTACAAGATTGGAAGTGAGCTAGCAAACTTGAAAGTATTCTTGATTTTATGAAACTAGAACTTTTGGAATTTATGAAGAACACTTAGAACTTGAAGATAGAACTTGAGAGAGATCAATTAGATGAAGAAAATTGAAGAATGAAAGTGTTTGTAGGTGTTTTTGGTCGTTGGTGTATGGATTAGATATAAAGGATATGTAATTTTGTTTTCATGTAAATAAGTCATGAATGATTACTCATATTTTTGTAATTTTATGAGATATTTCATGCTAGTTGCCAAATGATGGTTCCCACATGTGTTAGGTGACTCACATGGGCTGCTAAGAGCTGATCATTGGAGTGTATATACCAATAGTACATACATCTAAAAGCTGTGTATTGTACGAGTACGAATACGGGTGCATACGAGTAGAATTGTTGATGAAACTGAACGAGGATGTAATTGTAGGCATTTTTGTTAAGTAGAAGTATTTTGATAAGTGTCTTGAAGTCTTTCAAAAGTGTATGAATACATATTAAAACACTACATGTATATACATTTTAACTGAGTCGTTAAGTCATCGTTAGTCGTTACATGTAAATGTTGTTTTGAAACCTTTAGGTTAATGATCTTGTTGAATGTTGTTAACCCTTTGTTTATTATAACAAATGAGATGTTAAATTGTTATATTATCATGATATTATGATATATAATATATCTCAGTATGATGTATATACAGTTAAATGTCGTTACAACGATAATCGTTACATATATGTCTCGTTTCGAAATCATTAAGTTAGTAGTCTATTTTTTACATATGTATTTCATTGTTAATACACTTAATAATATATTTACTTATCATTTAACATAATTAACCAAGTGTATCAATATCTTAATATGATTCATATGTACCTAGTAAGACGTTGTTATAACGATAATCGTTATATATATCGTTTTCGAGTTTCTTAAATTAATAGTCTCATTTTTATGTATATAACTCATTGTTAAAATACCTAATGAGATACATACTTATAATAAAAACATGTTAACTACATATATAACCATATATATGTCATCGTATAGTTTTTACAAGTTTTAACGTTCGTGAATCACCGGTCAACTTGGGTGGTCAATTGTCTATATGAAACATATTTCAATTAATCAAGTCTTAACAAGTTTGATTGCTTAACATGTTGGAAACATTTAATCATATAAATATCAATCTTGGTTTATATATATAAACATGGAAAAGTTCGGGTCACTACAGTACCTACCCGTTAAATAAATTTCGTCCCGAAATTTTAAGCTGTTGAAGGTGTTGACGAATCTTCTGGAAATAGATGCGGGTATTTCTTCTTCATCTGATCTTCACGCTCCCAGGTGAACTCGGGTCCTCTACGAGCATTCCATCGAACCTTAACAATTGGTATCTTGTTTTGCTTAAGTCTTTTAACCTCACGATCCATTATTTCGACGGGTTCTTCGATGAATTGAAGTTTTTCGTTGATTTGGATTTCATCTAACGGAATAGTGAGATCTTCTTTAGCAAAACATTTCTTTAAATTCGAGACGTGGAAAGTGTTATGTACAGCTGCGAGTTGTTGAGGTAACTCTAGTCGGTAAGCTACTGGTCCGACACGATCAATAATCTTGAATGGTCCAATATACCTTGGATTTAATTTCCCTCGTTTACCAAATCGAACAACGCCTTTCCAAGGTGCAACTTTAAGCATGACCATCTCTCCAATTTCAAATTCTATATCTTTTCTTTTAATGTCAGCGTAGCTCTTTTGTCGACTTTGGGGGTTTTCAACCGTTGTTGAATTTGGATGATCTTCTCGGTAGTTTCTTGTATAATCTCTGGACCCGTAATCTGTCTATCCCCCACTTCACTCCAACAAATCGGAGACCTGCACTTTCTACCATAAAGTGCTTCAAACGGCGCCATCTCAATGCTTGAATGGTAGCTGTTGTTGTAGGAAAATTCTGCTAACGGTAGATGTCGATCCCAACTGTTTCCGAAATCAATAACACATGCTCGTAGCATGTCTTCAAGCGTTTGTATCGTCCTTTCGCTCTGCCCATCAGTTTGTGGATGATAGGCAGTACTCATGTCTAGACGAGTTCCTAATGCTTGCTGTAATGTCTGCCAGAATCTTGAAATAAATCTGCCATCCCTATCAGAGATAATAGAGATTGGTATTCCATGTCTGGAGACGACTTCCTTCAAATACAGTCGTGCTAACTTTTCCATCTTGTCATCTTCTCTTATTGGTAGGAAGTGTGCTGATTTGGTGAGACGATCAACTATTACCCAAATAGTATCAAAACCACTTGCAGTCCTTGGCAATTTAGTGATGAAATCCATGGTAATGTTTTCCCATTTCCATTCCGGGATTTCGGGTTGTTGAAGTAGACCTGATGGTTTCTGATGCTCAGCTTTGACCTTAGAACACGTCAAACATTCTCCTACGTATTTAGCAACATCGGCTTTCATACCCGGCCACCAAAAATGTTTCTTGAGATCCTTGTACATCTTCCCCGTTCCAGGATGTATTGAGTATCTGGTTTTATGAGCTTCTCTAAGTACCATTTCTCTCATATCTCCAAATTTTGGTACCCAAATCCTTTCAGCCCTATACCGGGTTCCGTCTTCCCGAATATTAAGATGCTTCTCCGATCCTTTGGGTATTTCATCCTTTAAATTTCCCTCTTTTAAAACTCCTTGTTGCGCCTCCTTTATTTGAGTAGTAATGTTATTATGAATCATTATATTCATAGATTTTACTCGAATGGGTTCTCTGTCCTTCCTGCTCAAGGCATCGGCTACCACATTTGCCTTCCCCGGGTGGTAACGAATCTCAAAGTCGTAATCATTCAATAATTCAATCCACCTACGCTGCCTCATATTCAGTTGTTTCTGATTAAATATGTGTTGAAGACTTTTGTGGTCGGTATATATAATACTTTTGACCCCATATAAGTAGTGCCTCCAAGTCTTTAATGCAAAAACAACCGCACCTAATTCCAAATCATGCGTCGTATAATTTTGTTCGTGAATCTTCAATTGTCTAGACGCATAAGCAATCACCTTCGTTCGTTGCATTAATACACAACCGAGACCTTGCTTTGATGCATCACAATAAATCACAAAATCATCATTCCCTTCAGGCAATGACAATATAGGTGCCGTAGTTAGCTTTTTCTTCAATAACTGAAACGCTTTCTCTTGTTCATCATTCCATTCAAATTTCTTCCCTTTATGCGTTAATGCAGTCAAGGGTTTTGCTATTCTGGAAAAGTCTTGGATGAACCTTCTGTAGTAACCAGCTAGTCCTAAAAACTGGCGTATGTGTTTTGGAGTTTTCGGGGTTTCCCACTTTTCAACAGTTTCTATCTTTGCCGGATCCACCTTAATACCTTCTTTGTTCACTATGTGACCGAGGAATTGAACTTCTTCCAACCAAAATGCACACTTTGAAAACTTAGCGTACAATTCTTCCTTCCTCAATACTTCTAACACCTTTCTCAAATGTTCACCGTGTTCTTGGTCATTCTTTGAGTAAATAAGTATGTCATCAATGAAAACAATGACAAACTTGTCAAGGTATGGTCCACACACTCGGTTCATAAGGTCCATGAACACAGCTGGTGCATTAGTTAAACCAAACGGCATGACCATAAACTCGTAATGACCGTAACGTGTTCTGAAAGCAGTCTTTGGAATATCATCTTCTTTCACCCGCATTTGATGATACCCGGAACGTAAGTCAATCTTTGAATAAACAGACAAGCCTTGTAGTTGATCAAATAAGTCGTCGATTCTCGGTAGTGGGTAGCGGTTCTTGATGGTAAGTTTGTTCAACTCTCGGTAGTCGATACACAACCTGAATGTACCATCTTTCTTCTTGACAAACAAAACAGGAGCTCCCCACGGTGATGTGCTTGGTCGAATGAAACCACGCTCTAAAAGTTCTTGTAATTGGCTTTGCAGTTCTTTCATCTCGCTGGGTGCGAGTCTGTAAGGAGCACGAGCTATTGGTGCAGCTCCTGGTACAAGATCTATTTGAAATTCAACGGATCGATGTGGGGGTAATCCCGGTAATTCTTTCGGAAATACATCGGGAAATTCTTTTGCAATGGGAACATCATTGATGCTCTTTTCTTCAGTTTGTACTTTCTCGACGTGTGCTAGAACAGCATAGCAACCTTTTCTTATTAGTTTTTGTGCCTTCAAATTACTAATAAGATGTAGCTTCGTGTTGCCCTTTTCTCCGTACACCATTAAGGGTTTTCCTTTTTCTCGTATAATGCGAATTGCATTTTTATAACAAACGATCTCCGCTTTCACTTCTTTCAACCAGTCCATACCGATTATCACATCAAAACTCCCTAACTCTACTGGTATCAAATCAATCTTAAATATTTCGCTAACCAGTTTAATTTCTCGATTCCGACATATATTATCTGCTGAAATTAATTTACCATTTGCTAATTCGAGTAAAAATTTACTATCCAAAGGCGTCAATGGACAACTTAATTTAGCACAAAAATCTCTACTCATATAGCTTCTATCCGCACCCGAATCAAATAAAACGTAAGCAGATTTATTGTCAATAAGAAACGTACCCGTAACAAGCTCCGGGTCTTCTTGTGCCTCTATCGCATTAATATTGAAAACTCTTCCACGGCCTTGTCCATTCGTGTTCTCCTGGTTCGGGCAATTTCTAATAATGTGGCCTGGTTTTCCACATTTATAACAAACTACATTGGCATAATTTGCTCCGACACTACTTGCTCCGCCATTACTCGTTCCGACACCATTTGTTCCTTTCGTTCTATTAGCCCCTGGTCCGTAGACCTCACACTTCGCCGCGCTATGACCATTTCTTTTACACTTGTTGCAAAATTTGGTGCAGAACCCCGAGTGATTCTTTTCACACCTTTGGCATAGCTGCTTCTGATTGTTGTTGTTGTTGCGGTTATTATTGTTGTTGGGATGATTGTTGTAGTTGCTGCTGTTGTTATTGTTGTTGTTGTTGGGCCGTTTGTTGTAGTTGCGATTGATGTTGCGATTGTTGGGATAATTGTTGCGATTATTGTTGTAATTACTGTTGTTGTTGTATTGGTGATTCTTATCACCGTTTTCCTCCCACTTTCTTTTGACTTGCTTCACATTGGCCTCTTCAGCAGTCTGTTCTTTAATTCTTTCTTCAATCTGGTTCACTAGTTTGTGAGCCATTCTACATGCCTGTTGTATGGAGGCGGGCTCGTGTGAACTTATATCTTCTTGGATTCTTTCCGGTAATCCTTTCACAAACTCGTCGATCTTCTCTTCCTCATCTTCGAATGCTCCCGGACACAATAGGCACAATTCTGTGAATCGTCTTTCGTACGTGGTAATATCAAATCCTTGGGTTCGTAACCCTCTAAGTTCTGTCTTGAGCTTATTGACCTCGGTTCTGGGACGGTACTTCTCGTTCATCAAGTGCTTGAATGCTGACCACGGTAGTGCGTACGCATCATCTTGTCCCACTTGCTCTAGATAGGTATTCCACCATGTTAACGCAGAACCTGTGAAGGTATGCGTAGCGTACTTCACTTTGTCCTCTTCAGTACACTTACTTATGGCAAACACCGATTCAACCTTCTCGGTCCACCGTTTCAATCCGATCGGTCCTTCGGTTCCATCAAATTCCAAAGGTTTGCAGGCAGTGAATTCTTTGTAGGTGCATCCTACACGATTTCCTGTACTGCTAGATCCAAGGTTATTGTTGGTATGTAGCGCAGCCTGTACTGCGGCTATGTTTGAAGCTAGAAAAGTACGGAATTCCTCTTCATTCATATTCACGGTGTGTCGAGTAGTCGGTGCCATTTCCTTCAAAATAGTTAAATGGAACAAGTTAATCATACAGAATATTAAGAGTAGTTAATAGTATTTCGTAGCATAATATGAACTCATTTATAAAAGCTTTTTCTTCATATTAGCGTTTTATAAGTTTAAATTCGGGTAGTACCTACCCGTTAAGTTCATACTTAGTAGCTAATATACAATTCAACTACTACAATTCTATATGAAAAACTGATTGTAATAATATTTCGCGTTCAAACTTTTATACAATATTTTACAAACTTACAATACCGCTTATTTTACATAAAGCATGAAATATAGCACACAATAACTTTGATACAAGATAGTTGTGAAGACAATTCTAGCTAGTACACAAGTCGTTCGGCAAAGGCAATAAAGACACGTAATTCATACGTCCAGAAACAAGTCATGCATTCTGGTTTTACTAGGACTACTTCCCATCCTTGGTCTTGTGCAACATAACCGTTATGGCCATTGATAAGACAGCGTGTTGTAACGTCATCAAAGGGACGAGGGTTACGTAATGTCCAACAGTCCCGTAATAATCTAAAAACCTCATTTCTTACCCCAATTACCGACTCCGTCACTTGTGGAAACGTTTTGTTTAATAGTTGTAGCCCGATGTTCTTGTTCTCACTTTGGTGAGAAGCGAACATTACTAATCCGTAAGCATAACATGCTTCTTTATGTTGCATGTTAGCCGCTTTTTCTAAATCACGAAGTCCAATATTCGGATATATTGAGTCAAAATAATTTCTTAACCCGTTGCGTAAAATAGCATTTGGGTTCCCCGCAATATATGCGTCAAAGTAAACACATCGTAACTTATGGGTTTCCCAATGTGATATCCCCCATCTTTCAAACGAAAGTCTCTTATAAACCAAGACATTCTTGGAACGTTCTTCGAATGTCTTACAAACTGATCTCGCCTTAAATAGTTGTGCCGAAGAATTCTGGCCGACTCTAGACAAGATTTCATCAATCATGTCTCCGGGTAGGTCTCTTAAAATATTGGGTTGTCTATCCATTTTGTGTTTTTAAACTGTAAAATAGACAAGAGTTAGTTTCATAAAAAAATACTTATTAATACAAGCAATTTTTACATATATCATAAAGCATAAGAACACTATATTACATATATTACACCACACGAATACAACTATCTTATTCCGACTCGCTCGTTTCTTCTTCTTCGGTTTTGGTTCGTTTTGTCAACTTTCTAGGGATATATGATGTTCCCCTAATACGAGCCGTCGTTGTCCACATTGGTTTAGAAAAACCTGGTGGTTTAGAGGTTCCCGGGTCATTGTTACAACTTAAGGACTTCGGGGGTTGACGATACATATAAAGTTCATCGGGGTTGGAATTAGATTTCTCTATTTTTATGCCCTTTCCCTTATTATTTTCTTTTGCCTTTTTAAATTCAGTTGGGGTAATTTCTATAACATCATCGGAATTCTCGTCGGAATCCGATTCATCAGAGAATTGGTAATCCTCCCAATATTTTGCTTCCTTGGCGGAAACACCATTGACCATAATTAACTTTGGTCGGTTGGTTGAGGATTTTCTTTTACTTAACCGTTTTATTATTTCCCCCACCGGTTCTATTTCTTCATCCGGTTCCGATTCTTCTTCCGGTTCCGATTCTTCTTCCGGTTCCGACTCTTCTTCCGGTTCCTCTTCGGGAACTTGTGAATCAGTCCACAAATCATTCCAATTTACATTTGACTCTTCATTATTATTAGGTGAGTCAATGGGACTTGTTCTAGAGGTAGACATCTATCACATAATATCAAACACGTTAAGAGATTAATATATCACATAATATTCATATGTTAAAAATATATAGTTTCCAACAAAAATGTTAAGCAATCATTTTTAAAGAAAACACGGTCGAAGTCCAGACTCACTAATGCATCCTAACAAACTCGATAAGACACACTAATGCAAATTTTCTGGTTCTCTAAGACCAATGCTCGGATACCAACTGAAATGTCCCGTTCTTATTGATTAAAAACGTTCCATATTAATTGATTTCGTTGCGAGGTTTTGACCTCTATATGAGACGTTTTTCAAAGACTGCATTCATTTTAAAACAAAACATAACCTTTATTTCATCAATAAAGGTTAAAAAAGCTTTACGTAGATTATCAAATAATGATAATCTAAAATATCCTGTTTACACACGACCATTACATAATGGTTTACAATACAAATATGTTACAACAAAATAAGTTTCTTGAATGCAGTTTTTACACAATATCATACAAGCATGGACTCCAAATCTTGTCCTTATTTAAGTATGCGACAGCGGAAGCTCTTAATAATCACCTGAGAATAAACATGCTTAAAACGTCAACAAAAATGTTGGTGAGTTATAGGTTTAACCTATATATATCAAATCATAATAATAGACCACAAGATTTCATATTTCAATACACATCCCATACATAGAGATAAAAATCATTCATATGGTGAACACCTGGTAACCGACAATAACAAGATGCATATATAAGAATATCCCCATCATTCCGGGACACCCTTCGGATATGATATAAATTTCGAAGTACTAAAGCATCCGGTACTTTGGATGGGGTTTGTTAGGCCCAATAGATCTATCTTTAGGATTCGCGTCAATTAGGGTGTCTGTTCCCTAATTCTTAGATTACCAGACTTAATAAAAAGGGGCATATTCGATTTTGATAATTCAACCATAGAATGTAATTTCACGTACTTGTTTCTATTTTGTAAATCATTTATAAAACCTGCATGTATTCTCATCCCAAAAATATTAGATTTTAAAAGTGGGACTATAACTCACTTTCACAGATTTTTACTTCGTCGGGAAGTAAGACTTGGCCACTGTTGATTCACGAACCTATAACAATATATACATATATATTAAAGTATGTTCAAAATATATTTACAACACTTTTAATATATTTTGATGTTTTAAGTTTATTAAGTCAGCTGTCCTCGTTAGTAACCTATAACTAGTTGTCCACAGTTAGATGTACAGAAATAAATCGATAAATATTATCTTGAATCAATCCACGACCCAGTGTATACGTATCTCAGTATTGATCACAACTCAAACTATATATATTTTGGAATCAACCTCAACCCTGTATAGCTAACTCCAACATTCACATATAGAGTGTCTATGGTTGTTCCGAAATATATATAGATGTGTCGACATGATAGGTCGAAACATTGTATACGTGTCTATGGTATCTCAAGATTACATAATATACAATACAAGTTGATTAAGTTATGGTTGGAATAGATTTGTTACCAATTTTCACGTAGCTAAAATGAGAAAAATTATCCAATCTTGTTTTACCCATAACTTCTTCATTTTAAATCCGTTTTGAGTGAATCAAATTGCTATGATTTCATATTGAACTCTATTTTATGAATCTAAACAGAAAAAGTATAGGTTTATAGTCAGAAAAATAAGTTACAAGTCGTTTTTGTAAAGGTAGTCATTTCAGTCGAAAGAACGACGTCTAGATGACCATTTTAGAAAACATACTTCCACTTTGAGTTTAACCATAATTTTTGGATATAGTTTCATGTTCATAATAAAAATCATTTTCTCAGAATAACAAATTTTAAATCAAAGTTTATCATAGTTTTTAATTAACTAACCCAAAACAGCCCGCGGTGTTACTACGACGGCGTAAATCCGGTTTTACGGTGTTTTTCGTGTTTCCAGGTTTTAAATCATTAAGTTAGCATATCATATAGATATAGAACATGTGTTTAGTTGATTTTAAAAGTCAAGTTAGAAGGATTAACTTTTGTTTGCGAACAAGTTTAGAATTAACTAAACTATGTTCTAGTGATTACAAGTTTAAACCTTCGAATAAGATAGCTTTATATGTATGAATCGAATGATGTTATGAACATCATTACTACCTTAATTTCCTTGGACAAACCTACTGGAAAAGAGAAAAATGGATCTAGCTTCAATGGATCCTTGGATGGCTCGAAGTGCTTGAAGCAGAATCATGACACGAAAACAAGTTCAAGTAAGATCATCACTTGAAATAAGATTGTTATAGTTATAGAAATTGAACCAAAGTTTGAATATGATTATTACCTTGTATTAGAATGATAACCTACTGTAAGAAACAAAGATTTCTTGAGGTTGGATGATCACCTTACAAGATTGGAAGTGAGCTAGCAAACTTGAAAGTATTCTTGATTTTATGAAACTAGAACTTTTGGAATTTATGAAGAACACTTAGAACTTGAAGATAGAACTTGAGAGAGATCAATTAGATGAAGAAAATTGAAGAATGAAAGTGTTTGTAGGTGTTTTTGGTCGTTGGTGTATGGATTAGATATAAAGGATATGTAATTTTGTTTTCATGTAAATAAGTCATGAATGATTACTCATATTTTTGTAATTTTATGAGATATTTCATGCTAGCTGCCAAATGATGGTTCCCACATGTGTTAGGTGACTCACATGGGCTGCTAAGAGCTGATCATTGGAGTGTATATACCAATAGTACATACATCTAAAAGCTGTGTATTGTACGAGTACGAATACGGGTGCATACGAGTAGAATTGTTGATGAAACTGAACGAGGATGTAATTGTAGGCATTTTTGTTAAGTAGAAGTATTTTGATAAGTGTCTTGAAGTCTTTCAAAAGTGTATGAATACATATTAAAACACTACATGTATATACATTTTAACTGAGTCGTTAAGTCATCGTTAGTCGTTACATGTAAATGTTGTTTTGAAACCTTTAGGTTAATGATCTTGTTGAATGTTGTTAACCCTTTGTTTATTATAACAAATGAGATGTTAAATTGTTATATTATCATGATATTATGATATATAATATATCTCAGTATGATGTATATACAGTTAAATGTCGTTACAACGATAATCGTTACATATATGTCTCGTTTCGAAATCATTAAGTTAGTAGTCTATTTTTTACATATGTATTTCATTGTTAATACACTTAATAATATATTTACTTATCATTTAACATAATTAACCAAGTGTATCAATATCTTAATATGATTCATATGTACCTAGTAAGACGTTGTTATAACGATAATCGTTATATATATCGTTTTCGAGTTTCTTAAATTAATAGTCTCATTTTTATGTATATAACTCATTGTTAAAATACCTAATGAGATACATACTTATAATAAAAACATGTTAACTACATATATAACCATATATATGTCATCGTATAGTTTTTACAAGTTTTAACGTTCGTGAATCACCGGTCAACTTGGGTGGTCAATTGTCTATATGAAACATATTTCAATTAATCAAGTCTTAACAAGTTTGATTGCTTAACATGTTGGAAACATTTAATCATATAAATATCAATCTTGGTTTATATATATAAACATGGAAAAGTTCGGGTCACTACATTCTTCATAAATTCCAAAAGTTCTAGTTTCATAAAATCAAGAATACTTCCAAGATTGCAAGTTTACTTCCAAGTTTTCTAAATCCATTCCAAGTAATCATCCAAGATCAAGAAACCTTTGTTACTTACAGTAGGTTATCTTTCTAATACAAGGTAATAATCATATTCAAACTTTAATTCAATTTCTATAACTATAACAATCTTATTTCGAGTGGAAATCTTACTTGAAATTGTTTTCGTGTCATGATTCTGCTTCAAGAACTTTCAAGCCATCCAAGGATCCTTTGAAGCTAGATCTATTTTTATCATTTCCAGTAGGTTTATCCAAAGAACTTGAGGTAGTAATGATGTTCATAACATCATTCGATTCATACATATAAAGCTATCTTATTCGAAGGTTTAAACTTGTAATCACTAGAACATAGTTTAGTTAATTCTAAACTTGTTCGCAAATAAAAGTTAATCCTTCTAACTTGACTTTTAAAATCAACTAAACACATGTTCTATATCTATATGATATGCTAACTTAATGATTTAAAACCTGGAAACACGAAAAACACCGTAAAACCGGATTTACGCCGTCGTAGTAACACCGCGGGCTGTTTTGGGTTAGTTAATTAAAAACTATGATAAACTTTGATTTAAAAGTTGTTATTCTGAGAAAATGATTTTTATTATGAACATGAAACTATATCCAAAAATTATGGTTAAACTCAAAGTGGAAGTATGTTTTCTAAAATGGTCATCTAGACGTCGTTCTTTCGACTGAAATGACTACCTTTACAAAAACGACTTGTAACTTATTTTTCCGACTATAAACCTATACTTTTTCTGTTTAGATTCATAAAATAGAGTTCAATATGAAACCATAGCAATTTGATTCACTCAAAACGGATTTAAAATGAAGAAGTTATGGGTAAAACAAGATTGGATAATTTTTCTCATTTTAGCTACGTGAAAATTGGTAACAAATCTATTCCAACCATAACTTAATCAACTTGTATTGTATATTACGTAATCTTGAGATACCATAGACATGTATACAATGTTTCGACCTATCATGTCGACACATCTATATATATTTCGGAACAACCATAGACACTCTATATGTGAATGTTGGAGTTTGCTATACAGGGTTGAGGTTGATTCCAAAATATATATAGTTTGAGTTGTGATCAATACTGAGATACGTATATACTGGGTCGTGGATTGATTCAAGATAATATTTATCAATTTATTTCTGTACATCTAACTGTGGACAACTAGTTGTAGGTTACTAACGAGGACAGCTGACTTAATAAACTTAAAACGTCAAAATATATTAAAAGTGTTGTAAATATATTTTGAACATACTTTGATATATATGTATATATTGTTATAGGTTCGTGAATCAACCAGTGGCCAAGTCTTACTTCCCGACGAAGTAAAAATCTGTGAAAGTGAGTTATAGTCCCACTTTTAAAATCTAATATTTTTGGGATGAGAATACATGCAGGTTTTATAAATGATTTACAAAATAGACACAAGTACATGAAACTACATTCTATGGTTGAATTATCGAAATCGAATATGCCCCTTTTTATTAAGTCTGGTAATCTAAGAATTAGGGAACAGACACCCTAATTGACGCGAATCCTAAAGATAGATCTATTGGGCCTAACAAACCCCATCCAAAGTACCGGATGCTTTAGTACTTCGAAATTTATATCATATCCGAAGGGTGTCCCGGAATGATGGGGATATTCTTATATATGCATCTTGTTAATGTCGGTTACCAGGTGTTCACCATATGAATGATTTTTATCTCTATGTATAGGATGTGTATTGAAATATGAAATCTTGTGGTCTATTATTATGATTTGATATATATAGGTTAAACCTATAACTCACCAACATTTTTGTTGACGTTTTAAGCATGTTTATTCTCAGGTGATTATTAAGAGCTTCCGCTGTCGCATACTTAAATAAGGACGAGATTTGGAGTCCATGCTTGTATGATATTGTGTAAAAACTGCATTCAAGAAACTTATTTTGTTGTAACATATTTGTATTGTAAACCATTATGTAATGGTCGTGTGTAAACAGGATATTTTAGATTATCATTATTTGATAATCTACGTAAAGCTTTTTAAACCTTTATTGATGAAATAAAGGTTATGGTTTATTTTAAAATGAATGCAGTCTTTGAAAAACGTCTCATATAGAGGTCAAAACCTCGCAACGAAATCAATTAATATGGAACGTTTTTAATCAATAAGAACGGGACATTTCAGTTGGTATCAGAGCGTTGGTCTTAGAGAACCAGAATTTGGCATTAGTGTGTCTTATCGAGTTTGTTAGGATGCATTAGTGAGTCTGGACTTCGACTGTGTTTACTTGAAAAATGATTGCTTAACAAATTTTGTTGGAAACTATATATTTTTAACATGTGAATATTATGTGATATATTAATCTCTTAACGCGTTTGATATTATGTGATAGATGTCTACCTCTAGAACAAGTCCCATTGACTCACCTAATAATAATGAAGAGTCAAATGTAAATTGGAATGATTCGTGGACTGATTCACAAGTTCCCGAAGAGGAACCGGAAGAAGAGTCGGAACCGGAAGAAGAATCGGAACCGGAAGAAGAATCGGAACCGGATGAAGAAATAGAACCGGTGGGGGAAATAATAAAACGGTTAAGTAAAAGAAAATCCTCAACCAACCGACCAAGGTTAATTATGGTCAATGGTGTTTCTGCCAAGGAAGCAAAATATTGGGAGGATTACCAATTCTCCGATGAATCGGATTCCGACGAGAATTCCGATGATGTTATAGAAATTACCCCAACTGAATTTAAAAAGGCAAAAGAAAATAATAAGGGAAAGGGCATAAAATAGAGAAATCTAATTCCAATCCCGATGAACTTTATATGTATCGTCAACCCCCGAAGTCCTTAAGTTGTAACAATGACCCGGGAACCTCTAAACCACCAGGTTTTTCTAAACCAATGTGGAAAACGACGGCTCATATTAGGGGAACATCATATATCCCTAGAAACTTGGCAAAACGAACCAAAACCGAAGAAGAAGAAACAAGCGAGTCGGAATAAGATAGTTGTATTCTTGTGGTGTAATATATGTAATATAGTGTGCTTATGCTTTATGATATATGTAAAAATTGCTTGTATTAATAAGTATTTTTTTTATGAATCTAACTCTTGTCTATTTTACAGTATAAAAACACAAAATGGATAGACAACCCAATATTTTAAGAGACCTACCCGGAGACATGATTGATGAAATCTTGTCTAGAGTCGGTTAGAATTCTTCGGCACAACTATTTAAGGCGAGATCAGTTTGTAAGACATTCGAAGAACGTTCCAAGAATGCCTTAGTTTATAAAAGGCTTTCGTTCGAAAGTTGGGGGATATCACATTGGGAAATCCATAAGTTACGATGTGTTTACTTTGACGCATATATTGCGGGGAACCCAAATGCTATTTTACGCAATGGGTTAAGAAATTATTTTGACTCAATATATCCGAATATTGGACTTCGTGATTTAGAAAAAGCGGCTAACATGCAACATAAAGAAGCATGTTATGCTTACGGATTAGTAATGTTCGCTTCTCACCAAAGTGAGAACAAGAACATCGGGCTACAACTATTAAACAAAACGTTCCCACAAGTGACGGAGTCGGTAATTGGGGTAAGAAATGAGGTTTTTAGATTGTTACGGTACTGTTGGACATTACGTAACCCTCGTCCCTTTGACGACGTTACAACACGCTGTCTTATCAACGGCCATAACGGTTATGTTCCACAAGACCAAGGATGGGAAGTAATCCTAGTAAAACCAGAATGAATGACTTGTTTCTGGACGTATGAATTACGTGTCTTTATTGCCTTTGCTGAACGACTTGTGTACTAGCTAGAATTATCTTCACAACCATCTTGTATCAAATTTATTGTGTGCTATATTTCATGATATATGTAAAATAAGCGGTATTGTAAGTTTGTAAAATATTGTGTAAAAGTTTGAACGCGAAATATTATTATAATCAGTTTTTCATATAGAATTGTAGTAGTTGAATTGTATATTAGCTACTAAGTATGAACTTAACGGGTAGGTACTACCCGAATTTAAACTTATAAAACGCTAATATGAAAAAAAGCTTTTATAAATGAGTTCATATTATGCTAGGAAATACTATTAACTACTCTTAATATTCTGTATGATTAACTTGTTCCATTTGACTATTTTGAAGGAAATGGCACCGACTACTCGACACACCGTGAATATGAATGAAGAGGAATTCCGTACTTTTCTATCTTCAAACATAGCCGCAGTACAGGCTGCACTACATACCAACAATAACCTTGGATCTAGCAGTATAGGAAATCGTGTAGGATGCACCTACAAAGAATTCACTGCCTGCAAACCTTTGGAATTTGATGGAACCGAAGGACCAATCGGATTGAAACGGTGGACCGAGAAGGTCGAATCGGTGTTTGCCATAAGTAAGTGTACTGAAGAGGACAAAGTGAAGTACGCTACGCATACCTTCACAGGTTCTATGTTAACATGGTGGAATACCTATCTAGAGCAAGTGGGACAAGATGATGCGTACGCACTACCGTGGTCAGCATTCAAGCACTTGATGAACGAGAAGTACCGTCCCAGAACCGAGGTCAATAAGCTCAAGACAGAACTTAGAGGGTTACGAACCCAAGGATTTGATATTACCACGTACGAAAGACGATTCACATAATTGTGCCTATTCTGTCCGGGAGCGTTCGAAGATGAGGAAGAGAAGATCGACGCGTTTGTGAAAGGATTACCGGAAAGAATCCAAGAAGATATAAGTTCACACGAGCCCGCCTCCATACAACAGGCATGTAGAATGGCTCACAAACTAGTGAACCAGATTGAGGAAAGAATTAAAGAACAGACGGTTGAAGAGGCCAATGTGAAGCAAGTCAAAAGAAAGTAGGAGGAAAACGGTGATAAGAATCACCAATACAACAACAACAGCAATTACAATAATAATCGCAACAATTATCCCAACAATCGCAACATCAATCACAACTACAACAAACGGCCCAACAACAACAACAACAACAACAACAATCATCCCAACAACAATAACAACCGCAACAACAACAACAATCAGAAGCAGCTATGCCAAAGGTGTGAAAAGTATCACTCGGGGTTCTGCACCAAATTTTGCAACAAGTGTAAAAGAAATGGTCATAGCGCGGCGAAGTGTGAGGTCTACGGACCAGGGGTTAACAGAACGAAAGGAACAAATGGTGTCAGAACGAGTAATGGCAGAGCAAGTAGTGTCGGAGCAAGTTATGCCAATGTAGTTTGTTATAAATGTGGAAAACCGGGCCACATTATTAGAAATTTCTTGAACCAGGAGAACACGAATGGACAAGGCCGCGGAAGAGTTTTCAATATTAATGCGGCAGAGGCACAGGAAGACTCAGAGCTTGTTACGGGTACGTTTCTTATTGACAATAAATCTGCTTACGTTTTATTTGATTCGGGTGCGGATAGAAGCTATATGAGTAGAGATTTTTATGCTAAATTAAGTTGTCCATTGACACCGTTGGATAGTAAATTTTTACTCGAATTAGTAAACGGTAAATTAATTTCAGCAGATAATATATGCCGGAATCGAGAAATTAAACTGGGTAGCGAAATATTTAAGATTGATTTGATACCAGTAGAGTTAGGGAGTTTTGATGTAATAGTTGGCATGGACTGGTTGAAGAAGGTGAAAGCAGAGATCGTATGTTATAAAAATGCAATTCGCATTGTACGAGAAGAAGGAGAACCCTTAATGGTGTACGGAGAAAAGGGCAACATGAAGCTACATCTTATTAGTAATTTGAAGGCACAAAAACTAATAAGAAAAGGTTGCTATACTGTTCTAGCACACGTCGAGAAAGTACAAACTGAAGAAAAGAGCATCAATGATGTTCCCGTCGCAAAAGAATTTCCCGATGTATTTCCGAAAGAATTACCGGGACTACCTCCACATCGATCTGTTGAATTTCAAATAGATCTTGTACCAGGAGCTGCACCAATAGCTCGTGCTCCTTATAGACTCGCACCCAGTGAGATGAAAGAACTGCAAAGCCAACTGCAAGAACTATTAGAACGTGGTTTCATTCGACCAAGCACATCACCATGGGAAGCTCCTGTTTTGTTTGTCAAGAAGAAGGATGGTACATTTAGGTTGTGTATTGACTACAGAGAGTTGAACAAACTTACCATCAAAAACCGTTATCCACTGCCGATAATTGACGACTTATTTGATCAACTACAAGGCTCGTCGGTTTATTCGAAGATCGATTTACGTTCTGGATATCATCAAATGCGAGTAAAGGAGGATGATATTCCAAAAACTGCTTTTAGGACGCGTTATGGTCATTACGAGTTTATGGTTATGCCGTTTGGATTGACTAACGCACCAGCTGTGTTCATGGACCTTATGAACCGAGTGTGTAGGCCATATCTTGACAAGTTTGTCATTGTTTTCATCAATGACATACTTATTTACTCAAAGAATGATCAAGAACACGGTGAACATTTGAGAAAGGTGTTAGAAGTATTGAGGAAGGAAGAATTGTACGCTAAATTTTCAAAGTGTGCATTTTGGTTGGAAGAAGTTCAATTCCTCGGTCACATAGTGAACAAAGAAGGTATCCAGGTGGACCCGGCAAAGATCGAAACCGTTGAAAAGTGGGAAACCCCAAAAACTCCGAAGCATATACGTCAATTTTTAGGATTGGCTGCTTACTACAGAAGATTCATCCAAGATTTCTCCAAAATAGCAAAACCCTTGACTGCATTAACGCATAAAGGGAAGAAATTTGAATGGGAGGATGAACAAGAGATGGCGTTTCAATTATTGAAGAAAAAGCTAACTACGGCACCTATATTGTCATTTCCTAAAGGGAATGATGATTTTGTGATTTATTGTGACGCATCAAAGCAAGGTCTCGGTTGTGTATTAATGCAACGAACGAAGGTGATTGCTTATGCGTCTAGACAATTGAAGATTCACGAGCAAAATTATACGACGCATGATTTGGAATTAGGCGCGGTTGTTTTTGCATTAAAGACTTGGAGGCACTACTTATATGGGGTCAAAAGTATTATATATACCGACCATAAAAGTCTTCAACACATATTTAATCAGAAACGACTGAATATGAGGCAGCGTAGGTGGATTGAATTGTTGAATGATTACGACTTTGAGATTCGTTACCACCCGGGGAAGGCAAATGTGGTAGCCGACGCCTTGAGCAGGAAGGACAGAGAACCCATTCGAGTAAAATCTATGAATATAATGATTCACAATAACCTTACTACTCAAATAAAGGAGGCGCAACAAGGAGTTTTAAAAGAGGGAAATTTAAAGGATGAAATACCCAAAGGATCGGAGAAGCATCTTAATATTCGGGAAGACGGAACCCGGTATAGGGCTGAAAGGATTTGGGTACCAAAATTTGGAGATATGAGAGAAATGGTACTTAGAGAAGCTCATAAAACCAGATACTCAATACATCCTGGAACGGAGAAGATGTACAAGGATCTTAAGAAATATTTTTGGTGGCCGGGTATGAAAGCCGATGTTGCTAAATACGTAGGAGAATGTTTGACGTGTTCTAAGGTCAAAGATGAGCATCAGAAACCATCAGGTCTACTTCAACAACCCGAAATCCCGGAATGGAAATGGGAAAACATTACCATGGATTTCATCACTAAATTGCCAAGGACTGCAAGTGGTTTTGATACTATTTGGGTAATAGTTGATTGTCTCACCAAATCAGCACACTTCCTGCCAATAAGAGAAGATGACAAGATGGAGAAGTTAGCACGACTGTATTTGAAGGAAGTCGTCTCCAGACATGGAATACCAATCTCTATTATCTCTGATAGGGATGACAGATTTATTTCAAGATTCTGGAAGATATTACAGCAAGCATTAGGAACTCGTCTAGACATGAGTACTGCCTATCATCCACAAACTGATGGACAGAGCGAAAGGACGATACAAACGCTTGAAGACATGCTACGAGCTTGTATTATTGATTTTGGAAACAGCTGGGATCGACATCTACCGTTAGCAGAATTTTCCTACAACAACAGCTACCATTCAAGCATTGAGATGGCGCCGTTTGAAGCACTTTATGGTAGAAAGTGCAGGTCTCCGATTTGTTGGAGTGAAGTGGGGGATAGACAGATTACGGGTCCGGAGATAATACAAGAAACTACCGAGAAAATCATCCAATTCAACAAAGATTGAAAACTGCCCAGAGTCGGTAAAAGAGCTACGCGGACAGTAAAAGAAAAGATATAGAGTTTGAAATTGGAGAAATGGTCATGCTTAAGGTTTCACCTTGGAAAGGCGTTGTTCTATTTGGTAAACGGGGGAAACTAAATCCAAGGTACATTGGACCATTCAAGATTATTGATCGTGTTGGACCAGTAGCTTACCGACTTGAGTTACCTCAACAAGTCGCGGCTGTACATAACACTTTCCACGTCTTGAATTTGAAGAAATGTTTTGCTAAAGAAGATCTCACTATTCCGTTAGATGAAATCCAAATCAACGAAAAACTTCAATTTATCGAAGAACCCGTCAAAATAATGGATCATGAGGTTAAAAGACTTAAGCAAAACAAGATACCAATTGTTAAGGTTCGATGGAATGCTCGTAGAGGACTCGAGTTCACCTGGGAACGAGAAGATCAGATGAAGAAGAAATACCCGCATTTATTTCCAGAAGATACGTCAACACCTCCAACTACTTAAAATTTCGGGATGAAATTTATTTAACAGGTAGGTACTGTAGTGACCCAAACTTTTCCATGTTTATATATATATTAAATGAAATTGTTATTTACATGATTAAGTGTTTCCAACATGTTAAGCAATCAAACTTGTTAAGACTTGATTAATTGAAATAGGTTTCATATAGACAATTGACCACCCAAGTTGTGATTCACGAACGTTAAAACTTGTAAAAACTATACGATGACATATATATGGTTATATATATAGTTAACATGATTTTATTATAAGTATGTACCTCATTAGGTATTTTAAAAATGAGTTATATACATAAAAATGAGACTATTAATTTAAGAAACTCGAAAACGATATATATAACGATTATCGTTATAACAACGTCTTACTAGGTACATATGAATCATATTAAGATATTGATACACTTGGTTAATTATGTTAAATGATAAGTAAATATATTATTAAGTGTATTAACAATGAAATACATATGTAAAAATAAGACTACTAACTTAATGATTTCGAAACGAGACATATATGTAACGATTATCGTTGTAACGACATTTAACTGTATATACATCATACTAAGATATATTATATATCATAATATCATGATAATATAACAATTTAACATCTCATTTGTTATAATAAACAATGGGTTAACAACATTCAACAAGATCGTTAACCTAAAGGTTTCAAAACAACATTTACATATAACGACTAACGATGACTTAACGACTCAGTTAAAATGTATATACATGTAGTGTTTTAATATGTATTCATACACTTTTGAAAGACTTCAAGACACTTATCAAAATACTTCTACTTAACAAAAATGCTTACAATTACATCCTCGTTCAGTTTCATCAACAATTCTACTCGTATGCACCCGTATTCGTACTCGTACAATACACAGCTTTTAGATGTATGTACTATTGGTATATACACTCCAATGATCAGCTCTTAGCAGCCCATGTGAGTCACCTAACACATGTGGGAACCATCATTTGGAAACTAGCATGAAATATCTCATAAAATTACAAAAATATGAGTAATCATTCATGACTTATTTACATGAAAACAAAATTACATATCCTTTATATCTAATCCATACACCAACGACCAAAAACACCTACAAACACTTTCATTCTTCAATTTTCTTCATATAATTGATCTCTCTCAAGTTCTATCTTCAAGTTCTAAGTGTTCTTCATAAATTCCAAAAGTTCTAGTTTCATAAAATCAAGAATACTTCCAAGATTGCAAGTTTACTTTCAAGTTTTCTAAATCCATTCCAAGTAATCATCCAAGATCAAGAAACCTTTGTTACTTACAGTAGGTTATCTTTCTAATACAAGGTAATAATCATATTCAAACTTTAATTCAATTTCTATAACTATAACAATCTTATTTCGAGTGGAAATCTTACTTGAAATTGTTTTCGTGTCATGATTCTGCTTCAAGAACTTTCAAGCCATCCAAGGATCCTTTGAAGCTAGATCTATTTTTCTCATTTTCAGTAGGTTTATCCAAGGAACTTGAGGTAGTAATGATGTTCATAACATCATTCGATTCATACATATAAAGCTATCTTATTCGAAGGTTTAAACTTGTAATCACTAGAACATAGTTTAGTTAATTCTAAACTTGTTCGCAAATAAAAGTTAATCCTTATAACTTGACTTTTAAAATCAACTAAACACATATTCTATATCTATATGATATGCTAATTTAATGATTTAAAACCTGGAAACACGAAAAACACCGTAAAACTGGATTTACGCCGTCGTAGTAACACCGCGGGCTGTTTTGGGTTAGTTAATTAAAAACTATGATAAACTTTGATTTAAAAGTTGTTATTCTGAGAAAATGATTTTTATTATGAACATGAAACTATATCCAAAAATTATGGTTAAACTCAAAGTGGAAGTATGTTTTCTAAAATGGTCATCTAGACGTCGTTCTTTCGACTGAAATGACTACCTTTAAAAAAACGACTTGTAACTTATTTTTTCGACTATAAACCTATACTTTTTCTATTTAGATTCATAAAATAGAGTTCAATATGAAACCATAGCAATTTGATTCACTCAAAACGGATTTAAAATGAAGAAGTTATGGGTAAAACAAGATTGGATAATTTTTCTCATTTTAGCTACGTGAAAATTGGTAACAAATCTATTCCAACCATAATTTAATCAACTTGTATTGTATATTACGTAATCTTGAGATACCATAGACACGTATACAATGTTTCGACCTATCATGTCGACACATCTATATATATTTCGGAACAACCATAGACACTCTATATGTGAATGTTGGAGTTAGCTATACAGGGTTGAGGTTGATTCCAAAATATATATAGTTTGAGTTGTGATCAATACTGAGATACGTATATACTGGGTCGTGGATTGATTCAAGATAATATTTATCAATTTATTTCTGTACATCTAACTGTGGACAACTTGTTGTAGGTTACTAACGAGGACAGCTGACTTAATAAACTTAAAACATCAAAATATATTAAAAGTGTTGTAAATATATTTTGAACATACTTTGATATATATGTATATATTGTTATAGGTTCGTGAATCAACCAGTGGCCAAGTCTTACTTCCCGACGAAGTAAAAATCTGTGAAAGTGAGTTATAGTCCCACTTTTAAAATCTAATATTTTTGGGATGAGAATACATGCAGGTTTTATAAATGATTTACAAAATAGACACAAGTACGTGAAACTACATTCTATGGTTGAATTATCGAAATCGAATATGCCCCTTTTTATTAAGTCTGGTAATCTAAGAATTAGGGAACAGACACCCTAATTGACGCGAATCCTAAAGATAGATCTATTGGGCCTAACAAACCCCATCCAAAGTACCGGATGCTTTAGTACTTCGAAATTTATATCATATCCGAAGGGTGTCCCGGAATGATGGGGATATTCTTACATATGCATCTTGTTAATGTCGGTTACCAGGTGTTCACCATATGAATGATTTTTATCTCTATGTAAGGGATGTGTATTGAAATATGAAATATTGTGGTCTATTATTATGATTTGATATATATAGGTTAAACCTATAACTCACCAACATTTTTGTTGACGTTTTAAGCATGTTTATTCTCAGGTGATTATTAAGAGCTTCCGCTGTCGCATACTTAAATAAGGATGAGATTTGGAGTCCATGCTTGTATGATATTGTGTAAAAACTGTATTCAAGAAACTTATTTTGTTGTAACATATTTGTATTGTAAACCATTATGTAATGGTCGTGTGTAAACAGGATATTTTAGATTATCATTATTTGATAATCTACGTAAAGCTTTTTAAACCTTTATTGATGAAATAAAGGTTATGGTTTGTTTTAAAATGAATGCAGTCTTTGAAAAACGTCTCATATAGAGGTCAAAACCTCGCAACGAAATCAATTAATATGGAACGTTTTAAATCAATAAGAACGGGACATTTCAGTTGGTATCCGAGCGTTGGTCTTAGAGAACTATAATTTTTCATTAGTGTGTCTTATCGAGTTTGTTAGGATGCATTAGTGAGTCTGGACTTCGACCGTGTTTACTTGAAAAATGATTGCTTAACAAATTTTGTTGGAAACTATATATTTTTAACATGTGAATATTATGTGATATATTAATCTCTTAACGCGTTTGATATTATGTGATAGATGTCTACCTCTAGAACAAGTCCCATTGACTCACCTAATAATAATGAAGAGTCAAATGTAAATTGGAATGATTCGTGGACTGATTCACAAGTTCCCGAAGAGGAACCGGAAGAAGAGTCGGAAACGGAAGAAGAATCGGAACCGGAAGAAGAATCGGATCCGGATGAAGAAATAGAACCGGTGGGGGAAATAATAAAACGGTTAAGTAAAAGAAAATCCTCAACCAACCGACCAAGGTTAATTATGGTCAATGGTGTTTCCGCCAAGGAAGCAAAATATTGGGATGATTACCAATTCTCCGATGAATCGGATTCCGACGAGAATTCCGATGATGTTATAGAAATTACCCCAACTGAATTTAAAAAGGAAAAAGAAAATAATAAGGGAAAGGGCATAAAAATAGAGAAATCTAATTCCAACCCCGATGAACTTTATATGTATCGTCAACCCCCGAAGCCCTTAAGTTGTAACAATGACCCGGGAACCTCTAAACCACCAGGTTTTTCTAAACCGTTGTGGAAAACGACAGCTCGTATTTGGGGAACATCATATATCCCTAGAAACTTGGCAAAACGAACCAAAACCGAAGAAGAAAAAACGAGCGAGTTGGAATAAGATAGTTGTATTCGTGTGGTGTAATATATGTAATATAGTGTGCTTATGCTTTATGATATATGTAAAAATTGCTTGTATTAATAAGTATTTTTTTTATGAATCTAACTCTTGTCTATTTTACAGTATAAAAACACAAAATGGATAGACAACCCGATATTTTAAGAGACCTACCCGGAGACATGATTGATGAAATCTTGTCTAGAGTCGGTCAGAATTCTTCGGCACAACTATTTAAGGCGAGATCAGTTTGTAAGACATTCGAAGAACGTTCCAAGAATGCCTTGGTTTATAAAAGGCTTTCGTTCGAAAGTTGGGGGATATCACATTGGGAAATTAATAAGTTACGATGTATTTACTTTGACGCATATATTGCGGGGAACCCAAATGCTATTTTACGCAATGGGTTAAGAAATTATTTTGACTCAATATATCCGAATATTGGACTTCGTGATTTAGAAAAAGCGGCTAACATGCAACATAAAGAAGCATGTTATGCTTACGGATTAGTAATGTTCGCTTCTCACCAAAGTGAGAACAAGAACATCGGGCTACAACTATTAAACAAAACGTTCCCACAAGTGACGGAGTCGGTAATTGGGGTAAGAAATGAGGTTTTTAGATTGTTACGGGACTGTTGGACATTACGTAACCCTCGTCCCTTTGACGTTACAACACGCTGTCTTATCAACGGCCATAACGGTTATGTTCCACAAGACCAAGGATGGGAAGTAGTCCTAGTAAAACCAGAATGCATGACTTGTTTCTGGACGTATGAATTACGTGTCTTTATTGCCTTTGCTGAACGACTTGTGTACTAGCTAGAATTATCTTCACAACCATCTTGTATCAAATTTATTGTGTGCTATATTTCATGCTATATGTAAAATAAGCGGTATTGTAAGTTTGTAAAATATTGTGTAAAAGTTTGAACGCGAAATATTATTATAATCAGTTTTTCATATAGAATTGTAGTAGTTGAATTGTATATTAGCTACTAAGTATGAACTTAACGGGTAGGTACTACCCGAATTTAAACTTATAAAACGCTAATATGAAGAAAAAGCTTTTATAAATGAGTTCATATTATGCTACGAAATACTATTAACTACTCTTAATATTCTGTATGATTAACTTGTTCCATTTGACTATTTTGAAGGAAATGGCACCGACTACTCGACACATCGTGAATATGAATGAAGAGGAATTCCGTACTTTTCTAGCTTCAAACATAGCCGCAGTACAGGCTGCACTACATACCAACAATAACCTTGGATCTAGCAGTACAGGAAATCGTGTAGGATGCACCTACAAAGAATTTACTGCCTGCAAACCTTTGGAATTTGATGGAACCGAAGGACCGATCGGATTGAAACAGTGGACCGAGAAGGTCGAATCGGTGTTTGCCATAAGTAAGTGTACTGAAGAGGACAAAGTGAAGTACGCTACGCATACCTTCACAGGTTCTGCGTTAACATGGTGGAATACCTATCTAGAGCAAGTGGGACAAGACGATGCGTACGCACTACCGTGGTCAGCATTCAAGTACTTGATGAACGAGAAGTACCGTCCCAGAACCGAGGTCAATAAGCTCAAGACAGAACTTAGAGGGTTACGAACCCAAGGATTTGATATTACCACGTACGAAAGACGATTCACAAAATTGTGCCTATTGTGTACGGGAGCATTCGAAGATGAGGAAGAGAAGATCGATGCGTTTGTGAAAGGATTACCGGAAAGAATCCAAGAAGATATAAGTTCACACGAGCCCGCCTCCATACAACAGGCATGTAGAATGGCTCACAAACTAGTGAACCAGATTGAAGAAAGAATTAAAGAACAGACTGCTGAAGAGGCCAATGTGAAGCAAGTCAAAAGAAAGTGGGAGAAAAACGGTGATAAGAATCACCAATACAACAACAACAGCAATTACAACAATAATCGCAACAATTATCCCAACAATCGCAACATCAATCGCAACTACAACAAACGGCCCAACAACAACAACAACAACAACAACAACAACAACAACAACAACAACAACAACAACAACAACAACAACAATAGCAGCAACTACAACAATCATCCCAACAACAATAATAACCGCAACAACAACAACAATCAGAAGCAGCTATGCCAAAGGTGTGAAAAGTATCACTCGGGGTTCTGCACCAAATTTTACAACAAGTGTAAAAGAAATGGTCATAGCGCGGCAAAGTGTGAGGTCTACGGACCAGGGGTTAATAGAACGAAAGGAACAAATGGTGTCGGAACGAGTAATGGCGGAGCAAGTAGTGTCGGAGCAAGTTATGCCAATGTAGTTTGTTATAAATGTGGAAAACCGGGCCACATTATTAGAAATTGCCCGAACCAGGAGAACACGAATGGACAAGGCCGCGGAATAGTTTTCAATATTAATGCGGCAGAGGCACAGGAAGACCCGGAGCTTGTTACGGGTACGTTTCTTATTGATAATAAATCTTCTTACGTTTTATTTGATTCGGGTGCGGATAGAAGCTATATGAGTAGAGATTTTTGTGCTAAATTAAGTTGTCCATTGACGCCTTTGGATAGTAAATTTTTACTCGAATTAGTAAATGGTAAATTAATTTCAGCAGATAATATATGTCGGAATCGAGAAATTAAACTGGTTAGCGAAACATTTAAGATTGATTTGATACCAGTATAGTTAGGGAGTTTTGATGTGATAATCGGTATGGACTGGTTGAAAGAAGTGAAAGCAGAGATCGTTTGTTACGAAAATGCAATTCGTATTATACGAGAAAAAGGAAAACCCTTAATGGTGTACGGAGAAAAGGGCAACACGAAGCTACATCTTATTAGTAATTTGAAGGCACAAAAACTAATAAGAAAAGGTTGCTATGCTGTTCTAGCACACGTCGAGAAAGTACAAACTGAAGAAAAGAGCATCAATGATGTTCCCATTGCAAAAGAATTTCCCGATGTATTTCCGAAAGAATTACCGGGATTACCCCCACATCGATCCGCTGAATTTCAAATAGATCTTGTACCAGGAGCTGCACCAATAGCTCGTGCTCCTTACAGACTCGCACCCAGCGAGATGAAAGAACTGCAAAGCCAATTACAAGAACTTTTAGAGCGTGGTTTCATTCGACCAAGCACATCACCGTGGGGAGCTCCTGTTTTGTTTGTCAAGAAGAAAGATGGTACATTCAGGTTGTGTATCGACTACCGAGAGTTGAACAAACTTACCATCAAGAACCGCTACCCACTACCGAGAATCGACGACTTATTTGATCAACTACAAGGCTCGTCCGTTTATTCAAAGATTGACTTACGTTCCGGGTATCATCAAATGCGGGTGAAAGAAGATGATTGATAGTGCTCTAAATGAACATATATTTAGTATCAATATCCTTCCGAAATGACAAGATTTTAGTTGTAATTGTTCCATATTCAAGTAATATTCGTTTATATTAAATAAGTGCGAAGACAAAAGGCGAAAACGACGAATTGAAGACAAAAAGGTCCAAAATGCTCAAATATACAAGATACAATTAAAAAGGCTCAAAATATTGATGAAGAACGTCTAAAAATGACAAGAGTACAAATCGCGGAACGCAAAGTACACGATAAAAAATAGTACGAAAAGACGTTCGAAAATCCGGAACCGAGACCCGAGCCAAGAAGAAACGCCCGACGCAATGTACCAAAAATATCTAGTCTACTATGCATATAAATATAATATAATATATAAATAATTATTAAAATTATTTATATTTTATATATATTTAATAAATATGTCGACGAACAAGAGGACAAAAGATATGTGAGCTGTCCAGCGTGGCCATGCGACTCGCATGGCAAATAGGCATGATCCCATGCGAGTCGCATGAGGATCAGAATCAGCTCACATTCTATAAATTGCCAGTTTTTCGTTCGTTTTTAACACCAGACACACAAATACATAATAATACTCTGTAAGAATAATGTAATAAATAAATATATAATATATATATTTATATAGATTAGATGTATATTAGATTAGATTGGGTAATGTAAAAATCAGTTTTATGGAATTCTAAGTTAAAATTCTGTCCGTGTAACACTCCTTTGATTAATCCCACTGTAAGTTATGTACTTCCTTTTTATTTTAATGTCTAGTAGCTAAGTTATTATTATGCCTATTTAAAACGAAGTAATCATGATGTTGGGCTAATTACTAAAATTGGGTAATTGGGCTTTGTACCATAATTGGGGTTTGGACAAAAGAACGACACTTGTGGAAATTAGACTATGGGCTATTAATGGGCTTTATATTTGTTTAACTAAATGATAGTTTGTTAATGTTAATATAAAGATTTACAATTGGGCGTCCCTATAAATTACCATATACACTCGATCGGACACGATGGGCGGGGTATTTATATGTACGAATAATCGTTCATTTAACCGGACACGGGAATGGATTAATAGCCACTAGAATAATTAAAACAGGGGTGAAATTACATTCAAGGGTAATTAGTGTAATTGTTAACAAAGTAGTAAAACCTTGGAATACACGCAGTCGTTAACCTGGTGTATTCATTAAACAAAGAATTAAGACCTTGTTACAGTTTGAATCCCCAATTAGTTGGAATTATTTGACTTCGGGTATGAGAGTAATTTGCCGAGCATTTTATAATTATAACCGATGAACTATTTTGGTCAAAAGCCGGATAGCTTTCAAATAATTCCAGGCCAAAGGACAATTAACCCATTGAACTAAATTAAAATCGATACGCCAATATCATGATTATGGAAGTTTAAATAAGCATAATAATTATTTTATTTTATTTATTTTACGCACTTTAATTATCGTCATTTAAATTTTGTATTAGATTTTAATTGTGACTTAAAATATAAAATCGACAAACCGGTCATTAAACGGTAAAACCCCACTTTTATATATTATTATATATTGTTGTACAAAAATATTTATATAAAAATAAATGTTTCATAAGCCCGTCTCCCTGTGGAACGAACCGGACTTACTAAAAACTATACTACTCCGCGACTAGGTACACTGCCTATAGTGTTGTAGCAAGGTTTTGGTATATCCCACTCGATAAATAAATAATTAAAACTTGTCATAATTTGTAGCATTCCGCATTAAAAATATATAACTATTTCGTACACCACGCTACACACATCAAGTTTTTGGCGCCGCTGCCGGGGAGTCGGCGAAATTTTTATATTTTGTTTTTAGAAAAACAATATAAAATCTTTAAAAAAAAAAAAAAAATTAAAAATTTTTAAAACCGAAAAAAAAATTATATATATATATAAATCTATTTTTATGTTTTTATTATAAAGTATTTTTATTTTATTTTAGTTTGTAAAATTAAGTTTTTATTTAAATTATATATATTTTATATTTTATATATTAAAACAGAAAAATTAAAAATTAGAAAAACAGAAAATAAAAATAAATATAAATTAAATACAAATTGAACCTTTGTTTGAACCCCCATTTGAACCGGCTCTGCAGGTCATGCGACTCGCATGACCGTAGCCTGAACCCCATGCGAGTCGCATGATGGGTGCTGACAGGCCAGGTTTTACCCTAGTTACGCATTAATTACGGTGTAATATTATATTATTATTATTAAAACCCTATTTAGGTTATTTGTTTAATATTATTTAGTTTTATTAATTTATAATATTTACTTATAATTAGTTTATTAAATATATAAAATTAATACTTTTATAATTTAAAATATAAAAATAATATTTTTATAAAAATATATAATTTTATAACTTTTTATTTCTTTTTCTATTTTGTATCTTTTTAATCGTTTAGCGTAATATTTGTATTTTTATCGTTCGTAGTTAGTTTTTAGTCTAGTTTTTTTTGCCATAATTATTTTATATTTCTAGATTCTTAGGCTTTGCCGTAAAATCTCTTAAGTGCTTTTTCTTTAGATTAAGACTTAGGCGCTTTAGAATTTTGCGACGCCGTTTATAGATTTTAGTGCCTAATAAATTGCCGTTTTTCCTTTAGAATTGCATTTACCTTTAGACTTTTAGGCGCAACTTTTTAGATTTAGTTTTTAGACTTTTAAGTTTCGACGTTTTTCTTTCTTATTTTTATTTTTCGACGTTTTTCGACGCGCAATCTATTTCTTTCTTATTTCTCGACGCTCTAGTTTTTAGGACCTAGAATTTTCTCTATTTCTTATCTAATTCTCAAAACGGAAAGAAAAATTATTTAAGCGGTTAAGTTAATGGACGTTGACATTTTTCTGGTTCGTAGTAATAGTTGGATTTGTTAGTGGCTAGTTGTGGGCTTCCGATTTAAAGGGTCCTGGCTACCTGCTGCATCTTTTGGCTATTCGAAACGTGGGCAAAAATCAGAAAAGTCTATTAATTGGACAACTTATATTAGTTTTTCTATTTTTATAACTAATAGGATCATTTGTGAATGTAGCTAAAATTTGGCCGTCGCAATAAAATGGAAAATTTTGAAAACAAGGCCTTGGAAACTCTTTTTGAACTCCAAAATCAATTAAATCAATACTCTCAACCGAGTGTTGATGACAATTCGTTCAGTCAATCTTGGATCACAAATGACGAAACAATAACTGGTTGTGAAATCTGTGGAGAGTATCACTCAACATGGGAATGTTATTATTACGTTCCTATGGAAAATTACGTACCCACAGAACCTGAATGGAACGATTATGAAGAACGCAATTCAAACTGGGATTATTCCCAAGAATATATCCAAACTCAACAACCAGAAGACGAGGAAAATTACATGTCCGAAAATTCTTTAGACAATATGAAAATCAAACTCGAAGAACTTGATGCTCAAAAGGAACAAATGAGAGAGTTTGTAAACCGGCAAGCTGAAACTCTATCAGATTACACACCTGTTGATCTGAGGAGTCGTGTGCAAGAAAATCTCAAATCATCGAATTTTGATGAATTCGGGAGCTCCGAAATCACCAACTATCCCCATGATACTTTTTATTCAGTCTTACCAAATTCACAACATATCGACACATTAGCCTCTACCGACGAAATAATCAATCCATCAATGGAGGATGAAGAAGAAGAAAGGGTGACAAATTGGTACTCTTGGGAAAACGATAACGTTGAAAATTTTACCCCCGAGGCCAAACCGAACTTTACCATCCCACAACTTTCCAACCCAATATTCTCAATAGACGAGTCATCTACTGAAGATGAACTACGAGCTGTAATAGATAATGACACCTCGGATTTCACCCAATTGGGTAATAGAGGTGAAAACTTTAATCCCGAGAATAAACGGAAGGACACTTTTGGAATTGACCACCCTATAGATATAAGTATGTCGGTGTATATCGATCCATTTGACCAAGAACCAGAAAAGAGAAATATCCATTTACTAAAAGCTACACTTAAAAAAGAATTAAGTAGTGACGATCGGGTGAGTCTAAACTTTAAACCCATTGATATATTATACACCACCCGAGATGCAAATAACTGGCTCACTATTTTAATTCGTGGAACTTATTCCACCGATTTCACATGTCATCAGCTAAGTGTGGGGAAGTCTAACCCCACTTAACGTTAAATTAGGGGTTCGGGTTAGTGCATAACTCGTTAATAAACATGCATAATAAATTAGGGTAAAAGATGCATTTTCAAAGATTAGCAAACAGTTCAGAAAAGCAACCATTTTTGAAGAAAAACATGTGTGATAATACAAGAAGGAATGAACGATGAGGCGCGCCATCTATCATTCGTCGAGCTTTGTAAGTACAAACTAGGTATTCTTAATCACTTTTCTACACTAATCACCCTCATGAATTTATAATTAGAGTCTGATTTCATGCAAATGAGGGCATTGCATGATCACAAGTGTGGGGAAGGGTTATAAATTCTCTCGGGTTTACACTTGGTTTATTTGCTAAATTTTGTGAAAATTTGAAAAAAATTTCAACTAAATGAATTTAAAATCATGTTTATACATATTTATGAACGATGAAAACTAGGTGTTAATACCGAAATTATCGTTACCTTAAAAAGGACATAAATTGAGAAACAACCCAAAACGCTTGAATTCATTTAAGAATGGAATAGAAGAGAATAAAAAGGCAAAGAAATAAACTAAGTGTGGGGAGAATGTACCAAGTTATTCAATTAAAAATTATCTATCACATGTTTCTGTAAAGTTATTGCAGGTGCTTTTGTTTTGAACTAAATTAATAGTTTTACCCGGTTTATTGTGATACTTTTGAAAGAAAGATGGATCTACACGATGAATCAATTCCATCATTAGAAGGAAGTAAAGTCTTCCGAAAAAGACACGCGCTTCTTGATTTAGGTCATGAAGTTGTCGTCCAGACCAGCTGTAGGTTGACGAAAAATCTAGAAAAGTCATCACTAAAATCGGCTGGAAATCCACGGACCTCAGCATCAAACAGGGTCGCCAAGTGGTCAGATTTATCCTAACCATGAGAAGGATTTATCTCGTACAATGGGGGGGCACCGTGCAAATTAGCTTGATAAGACTAATGAATCAGATCCCCAGAAAGGATAATCTCCTTAAAGATTAAAAATCAGCTTTTAAGACTGATATTACTCAATCCTTGAGATTGACCTTAAAGATTGAGAATTCAAACTCATGGAATTCAATGATATCTAAACTCGAGCTTGAACGAGAAAATATTTTGATCAAAAATACAAACCGATTTGTTTTCTGAAAATCCATTTTCAATGCGTTCATTACCATTGAACGTTAAATCCTAGGAATTCACCTGGAATTCATTAGGTCACCTGAACCAAATCGGGTGTCAATCGTAAGAACGGTGGTTGCATAGCATGGTCGGAGACAGGACCTTGTGCCAGACCGAAAAATCATAGGATGATCTTTACTATTGCTCCTACCAAGGATAGTACTAGCATCCGACACGTAATTAGACCATGAACAAATGCATGTCACGGGACATTGCCTTAACAGTTTCTTGTTCATCGCTTTCCTTTACAACCGGACGGTAGTTTACCGAAAGGTAATATACGGAACAAGTAAACTGGATGTGTGCTTTCCGATACCGGGATAGCAGTGGATTACACGAACCTAAAAGTTTTTAGCCAAAATATTGATCCACAAATATATTTTGCAACACCGATGGTGGGTCAAATCAGAAAACTTGTCTAGGGTAAAAGCTAGAATGAATTTTCAAAAGATCAAATGTTTTCATAAAGATCCAATTTCCTTAAGGATCTAAATTTTTATAGTCATGTGGGACTGTAAACCGCCTTTCAAATGTGCACTTTGCTTTGGAAACCGAAAGTAAATCGGCTATTTGATTGCCAGTGTCGTTGACCTAAACCCGAGGCAACTATAAAAGACACACCCACCTTTAACCACATCGTTACTATCATTGTTTATACCGCTCTATCAAAATCACTGATGTACAAAGTGTGAAGAATAAAGAAGTGATTCGTATGTTTTTATTTCAAGACTGTATTGCTTGAGGACAAGCAACGTTCAAGTGTGGGGATATTTGATAGTGCTCTAAATGAACATATATTTAGTATCAATATCCTTCCGAAATGACAAGATTTTAGTTGTAATTGTTCCATATTCAAGTAATATTCGTTTATATTAAATAAGTGCGAAGACAAAAGGCGAAAACGACGAATTGAAGACAAAAAGGTCCAAAATGCTCAAATATACAAGATACAATTAAAAAGGCTCAAAATATTGATGAAGAACGTCTAAAAATGACAAGAGTACAAATCGCGGAACGCAAAGTACACGATAAAAAATAGTACGAAAAGACGTTCGAAAATCCGGAACCGAGACCCGAGCCAAGAAGAAACGCCCGACGCAATGTACCAAAAATATCTAGTCTACTATGTATATAAATATAATATAATATATAAATAATTATTAAAATTATTTATATTTTATATATATTTAATAAATATGTCGACGAACAAGAGGACAAAAGATATGTGAGCTGTCCAGCGTGGCCATGCGACTCGCATGTCAAATAGGCATGATCCCATGCGAGTCGCATGAGGATCAGAATCAGCTCACATTCTATAAATTGCCAGTTTTTCGTTCGTTTTTAACACCACACACACAAATACATAATAATACTCTGTAAGAATAATGTAATAAATAAATATATAATATATATATTTATATAGATTAGATGTATATTAGATTAGATTGGGTAATGTAAAAATCAGTTTTATGGAATTCTAAGTTAAAATTCTGTCCGTGTAACACTCCTTTGATTAATCCCACTGTAAGTTATGTACTTCCTTTTTATTTTAATGTCTAGTAGCTAAGTTATTATTATGCCTATTTAAAACGAAGTAATCATGATGTTGGGCTAATTACTAAAATTGGGTAATTGGGCTTTGTACCATAATTGGGGTTTGGACAAAAGAACGACACTTGTGGAAATTAGACTATGGGCTATTAATGGGCTTTATATTTGTTTAACTAAATGATAGTTTGTTAATGTTAATATAAAGATTTACAATTGGGCGTCCCTATAAATTACCATATACACTCGATCGGACACGATGGGCGGGGTATTTATATGTACGAATAATCGTTCATTTAACCGGACACGGGAATGGATTAATAGCCACTAGAATAATTAAAACAGGGGTGAAATTACATTCAAGGGTAATTGGTGTAATTGTTAACAAAGTAGTAAAACCTTGGAATACACGCAGTCGTTAACCTGGTGTATTCATTAAACAAAGAATTAAGACCTTGTTACAGTTTGAATCCCCAATTAGTTGGAATTATTTGACTTCGGGTATGAGAGTAATTTGCCGAGCATTTTATAATTATAACCGATGAACTATTTTGGTCAAAAGCCGGATAGCTTTCAAATAATTCCAGGCCAAAGGACAATTAACCCATTGAACTAAATTAAAATCGATACGCCAATATCATGATTATGGAAGTTTAAATAAGCATAATAATTATTTTATTTTATTTATTTTACGCACTTTAATTATCGTCATTTAAATTTTGTATTAGATTTTAATTGTGACTTAAAATATAAAATCGACAAACCGGTCATTAAACGGTAAAACCCCACTTTTATATATTATTATATATTGTTGTACAAAAATATTTATATAAAAATAAATGTTTCATAAGCCCGTCTCCCTGTGGAACGAACCGGACTTACTAAAAACTATACTACTCCGCGACTAGGTACACTGCCTATAGTGTTGTAGCAAGGTTTTGGTATATCCCACTCGATAAATAAATAATTAAAACTTGTCATAATTTGTAGCATTCCGCATTAAAAATATATAACTATTTCGTACACCACGCTACACACATCAATGATATTCCAAAGACTGCTTTCAGAACACGTTACGGTCATTACGAGTTTATGGTCATGCCGTTTGGTTTAACTAATGCACCAGCTGTGTTCATGGACCTTATGAACCGAGTGTGTGGACCATACCTTGACAAGTTTGTCATTGTTTTCATTGATGACATACTTATTTACTCAAAGAATGACCAAGAACACGGTGAACATTTGAGAAAGGTGTTAGAAGTATTGAGGAAGGAAGAATTGTACGCTAAGTTTTCAAAGTGTGCATTTTGGTTGGAAGAAGTTCAATTCCTCGGTCACATAGTGAACAAAGAAGGTATTAAGGTGGATCCGGCAAAGATAGAAACTGTTGAAAAGTGGGAAACCCCGAAAACTCCGAAACACATACGCCAGTTTTTAGGACTAGCTGGTTACTACAGAAGGTTCATCCAAGACTTTTCCAGAATAGCAAAACCCTTGACTGTATTAACGCATAAATGGAAGAAATTTGAATGGAATGATGAACAAGAGAAAGCGTTTCAGTTATTGAAGAAAAAGCTAACTACGGCACCTATATTGTCATTGCCTGAAGGGAATGATTATTTTGTGATTTATTGTGATGCATCAAAGCAAGGTCTCGGTTGTGTATTAATGCAACGAACGAAGATGATTGCTTATGCGTCTAGACAATTGAAGATTCACGAACAAAATTATACGACGCATGATTTAGAATTAGGCGCGGTTGTTTTTAAATTAAAGACTTGGAGGCACTACTTATATGGGGTCAAAAGTATTATATATACCGACCACAAAAGTCTTCAACACATATTTAATCAGAAACAACTGAATATGAGGCAGCGTAGGTGGATTGATTTATTGAATGATTACGGCTTTGAGATTCGTTACCACCCTGGGAAGGCAAATGTGGTAGCCGATGCCTTGAGCAGGAAGGACAGAGAACCCATTCGAGTAAAATCTATGAATATAATGATTCATAATAACCTTACTACTCAAATAAAGGAGGCGCAACAAGGAGTTTTAAAAGAGGGAAATTTAAAGGATGAAATACCCAAAGGATCGGAGAAGCATCTTAATATTCGGGAAGACGGAACCCGGTATAGGGCTGAACGGATTTGGGTACCAAAATTTGGAGATATGAGAGAAATGGTACTTAGAGAAGCTCATAAAACCAGATACTCAATACATCCTGGAACGGGGAATATGTACAAGGATCTCAAGAAACATTTTTGGTGGCCGGGTATGAAAGCCGATGTTGCTAAATACGTAGGAGAATGTTTGATGTGTTCTAAGGTCAAAGCTGAGCATCAGAAACCATCAGGTCTACTTCAACAACCCGAAATCCCGGAATGGAAATGGGAAAACATTACCATGGATTTCATCACTAAATTTCCAAGGACTGCAAGTGGTTTTGATACTATTTGGGTAATAGTTGATCGTCTCACCAAATCAGCACACTTCCTGCCAATAAGAGAAGATGACAAGATGGAGAAGTTAGCACGACTGTATTTGAAGGAAGTCGTCTCCAGACATGGAATACCAATCTCTATTATCTCTGATAGGGATGACAGATTTATTTCAAGATTCTGGAAGACATTACAGCAAGCATTAGGAACTCGTCTAGACATGAGTACTGCCTATCATCCACAAACTGATGGACAGAGCGAAAGGACGATACAAACGCTTGAAGACATGCTACGAGCTTGTATTATTGATTTTGGAAACAGCTGGGATCGACATCTACCGTTAGCAGAATTTTCCTACAACAACAGCTACCATTCAAGCATTGAGATGGCGCCGTTTGAAGCACTTTATGGTAGAAAGTGTAGGTCTCCGATTTGTTGGAGTGAAGTGGGGGATAGATAGATTACGGGTCCGGAGATTATACAAGAAACTACCGAGAAGATCATCCAAATTCAACAACGGTTGAAAACCGCCCAAAGTCGACAAAAGAGCTACGCTGACATTAAAAGAAAAGATATAGAATTTGAAATTGGAGAGATGGTCATGCTTAAAGTTGCACCTTGGAAAGGCGTTGTTCGATTTGGTAAACGAGGGAAATTAAATCCAAGGTATATTAGACCATTCAAGATTATTGATCGTGTCGGACCAGTAGCTTACCGACTTGAGTTACCTCAACAACTCGCAGCTGTACATAACACTTTCCACGTCTCGAATTTGAAGAAATGTTTTGCTAAAGAAGATCTCACTATTTCGTTAGATGAAATCCAAATCAACGAAAAACTTCAATTCATCGAAGAACCCGTCGAAATAATGGATCGTGAGGTTAAAAGACTTAAGCAAAACAAGAGGACCTGAGTTCACCTGGGAGCGTGAAGATCAGATGAAGAAGAAATACCCGCATCTATTTCCAGAAGATTCGTCAACACCTTCAACAGCTTAAAATTTCGGGACGAAATTTATTTAACGGGTAGGTACTGTAGTGACCCGAACTTTTCCATGTATATATATATTAATTGAGATTGATATTTACATGATTAAATGTTTCCAACATGTTAAGCAATCAAACTTGTTAAGACTTGATTAATTCAAATATGTTTCATATAGACAATTGACCACCCAAGTTGACCGGTGATTCACGAACGTTAAAACTTGTAAAAACTATATGATGACATATATATGGATATATATATATAGTTAACATGATACTATGATAAGTAAACATATCATTAAGTTTATTAACAATGAACTACATATGTAAAAACAAGACTACAAACTTAATGATTTTTAAACGAGACATATATGTAACGATTATCGTTGTAAAGACATTTAATGTATATATATCATATGAAGAGATATTCATACATGATAATATCATGATAATATAATAATTTAAAATCTCATTTTATATTATAAACATTGGGTTAACAACATTTAACAAGATCGTTAACCTAAAGGTTTCAAAACAACACTTACATGTAACGACTAACGATGACTTAACGACTCAGTTAAAATGTATATACATGTAGTGTTTTAATATGTATTTATACACTTTTGAAAGACTTCAATACACTTATCAAAATACTTCTACTTAACAAAAATGCTTACAATTACATCCTCGTTCAGTTTCATCAACAATTCTACTCGTATGCACCCGTATTCGTACTCGTACAATACACAGCTTTTAGATGTATGTACTATTGGTATATACACTCCAATGATCAGCTCTTAGCAGCCCATGTGAGTCACCTAACACATGTGGGAACCATCATTTGGCAACTAGCATGAAATATCTCATAAAATTACAAAAATATGAGTAATCATTCATGACTTATTTACATGAAAACAAAGTTACATATCCTTTATATCTAATCCATACACCAACGACCAAAAACACCTACAAACACTTTCATTCTTCAATTTTCTTCATCTAATTGATCTCTCTCAAGTTCTATCTTCAAGTTCTAAGTGTTCTTCATAAATTCCAAAAGTTCTAGTTTCATAAAATCAAGAATACTTCCAAGATTGCAAGTTTACTTCCAAGTTTTCTAAATCCATTCCAAGTAATCATCCAAGATCAAGAAACCTTTGTTACTTACAGTAGGTTATCTTTCTAATACAAGGTAATAATCATATTCAAACTTTAATTCAATTTCTATAACTATAACAATCTTATTTCGAGTGGAAATCTTACTTGAAATTGTTTTCGTGTCATGATTCTGCTTCAAGAACTTTCAAGTCATCCAAGGATCCTTTGAAGCTAGATCTATTTTTCTCATTTCCATTAGGTTTATCCAAGGAACTTGAGGTAGTAATGATGTTCATAACATCATTCGATTCATACATATAAAGCTATCTTATTCGAAGGTTTAAACTTGTAATCACTAGAACATAGTTTAGTTAATTCTAAACTTGTTCGCAAATAAAAGTTAATCCTTCTAACTTGACTTTTAAAATCAACTAAACACATGTTCTATATCTATATGATATGCTAACTTAATGATTTAAAACCTGGAAACACGAAAAACACCGTAAAACCGGATTTACGCCGTCGTAGTAACACCGCGGGCTGTTTTGGGTTAGTTAATTAAAAACTATGATAAACTTTGATTTAAAAGTTGTTATTATGGGAAAAATGATTTTTATTATGAACATGAAACTATATCCAAAAATTATGGTTAAACTCAAAGTGGAAGTATGTTTTCTAAAATGGTCATCTAGACGTCGTTCTTTCGACTGAAATGACTACCTTTACAAAAACAATGTGTAACTTATTTTTTCGACTATAAACCTATAATTTTTCTGTTTAGATTCATAAAATAGAGTTCAATATGAAACCATAGAAATTTTATTCACTCAAAACGGATTTAAAATGAAGAAGTTATGGGTAAAACAAGATTGGATAATTTTTCTCATTTTAGCTACGTGAAAATTGGTAACAAATCTATTCCAACCATAACTTAATCAACTTGTATTGTATATTATGTAATCTTGAGATACCATAGACACGTATACAATGTTTCGACCTATCATGTCGACACATCTATATATATTTCGGAACAACCATAGACACTCTATATGTGAATGTTGGAGTTAGCTATACAGGGTTGAGGTTGATTCCAAAATATATATAGTTTGAGTTGTGATCAATACTGAGATACGTATACACTGGGTCGTGGATTGATTCAAGATAATATTTATCGATTTATTTCTGTACATCTATTTGTGGACAACTAGTTGTAGGTTACTAACGAGGACAGCTGACTTAATAAACTTAAAACATCAAAATATATTAAAAGTGTTGTAAATATATTTTGAACATACTTTGATATATATGTATATATTGTTATAGGTTCGTGAATCAACCAGTGGTCAAGTCTTACTTTCCGACGAAGTAAAAATCTGTGAAAGTAAGTTATAGTCCCACTTTTAAAATCTAATATTTTTGGGATGAGAATACATGCAGGTTTTATAAATGATTTACAAAATAGACACAAGTACGTGAAACTACATTCTATGGTTGAATTATCGAAATCGAATATGCCCCTTTTTATTAAGTCTGGTAATCTAAGAATTAGGGAACAAACACCCTAATTGACGCGAATTCTAAAGATAGATCTATTGGGCCTAACAAACCCCATCCAAAGTACCAAATGCTTTAGTACTTCAAAATTTATATCATATCCGAAGGGTGTCCCGGAATGATGGGGATATTCTTATATATGCATCTTGTTAATGTCGGTTACCAGGTGTTCACCATATGAATGATTTTTATCTCTATGTATGGGATGTGTATTGAAATATGAAATCTTGTGGTCTATTATTATGATTTGATATATATAGGTTAAACCTATAACACACCAACATTTTTGTTGACGTTTTAAGCATGTTTATTCTCAGGTGATTATTAAGAGCTTCCGCTGTCGCATACTTAAATAAGGATGAGATTTGGAGTCCATGCTTGTATGATATTGTGTAAAAACTGTATTCAAGAAACTTATTTTGTTGTAACATATTTGTATTGTAAACCATTATGTAATGGTCGTGTGTAAACAGGATATTTTAGATTATCATTATTTGATAATCTACGTAAAGCTTTTTAAACCTTTATTGATGAAATAAAGGTTATGGTTTGTTTTAAAATGAATGCAGTCTTTGAAAAATGTCTCATATAGAGGTCAAAACCTCGCAACGAAATCAATTAATATGGAACGTTTTTAATCAATAAGAACGGGACATTTCAGTTAACCCATTGTTTATTATAACAAATGAGATGTTAAATTGTTATATTATCATGATATTATGATATATAATATATCTTAGTATGATATATATACAGTTAAATGTCGTTACAACGATAATCGTTACATATATGTCTCGTTTCGAAATCATTAAGTTAGTAGTCTTATTTTTACATATGTATTTCATTGTTAATACACTTAATAATATATTTACTTATCATTTAACATAATTAACCGAGTGTATCAATATCTTAATATGATTCATATGTACCTAGTAAGACGTTGTTATAACGATAATCGTTATATATATCATTTTCGATTTTCTTAAATTAATAGTCTCATTTTTATGTATATAACTCATTGTTAAAATACCTAATGAGATACATACTTATAATAAAATCATGTTAACTATATATATAACCATATATATGTCATCGTATAGTTTTTACAAGTTATAACGTTTCATGAATCACCGGTCAACTTGGGTGGTCAATTGTCTATATGAAACCTATTTCAATTAATCGAGTCTTAACAAGTTTGATTGCTTAACATGTTGGAAACACTTAATCATGTAAATAACAATTTCATTTAATATATATATAAACATGGAAAAGTTCGGGTCACTACAGTAGCTCCCTCGATCCACGTATCTACATTGACCCAACAATTGAAGGTAGGGGCGTTACAATCTAACCAAATCCGAATAAGCCTCCAACCTTCCAAAACCACAGTACATTCAAAAAATAGATGGACTATACTTTATGAATATGAGTTGCACAAAGGACAGCTGATAGAATTAAGGACAATACCTCTAGTGGATAGATTAAGCCTGACCGGGAGAGCATCACGCTTAAACCGCCACCAAAAAATATTAACTTTCTTCGGGAGCGCTTTTAACTAAGATGTCGCAATATGATGACTAGGAAGTATAACCTTATCAATGTGACGACGAGTATTTTTAACCGTGTATAAACCATCATTCTCAAGAGAACATTTCCAACAATCATCACGATCCGTGAGATGTACATCTTCAAGGTCACGTGATAGTAATTCGAGTGCAGCGGCATTTCTAGAACCGATATTCTCACGAGACCATGTCCAAACCCAACTATCATAAACCCGTCTATTCACAACTTTATCGTCTTTATTGATGTCAATATGGTATAGTCTATTGAAACGGTCACGAAGTGGGACGTTACCATGCCACGGGTCAGGCTAAAAAGACGTGTTCCTGCCATTGCCAACATGCAAGTGAATATGGTTTTGTGGCAGTATTTTATCGGCAGTAAGCTTTCTACAAGCTTTGACGATGTTAGCCCAAGGAGTACCATCGATCACCTTGTCAAAACAGGAGCCATGAATTGCCTTGATAACTTTAATAGTATTCGTTATTATAACTATATATAACTATATATATATATATATATATATATATATATATATATATATATATATATATATATATATATATATATATATATATATATATATATATATATATATATATATATATATATATATATATATATATATATATATATATATATATATATATATATATATATATATATATATAAAACGTCCTTTGATTAGAATTTAAAAGACTGAAATGAACTTAATGTTATAAAATTAAATAAGTTATATGATTTTTGTTTTTATTTAATGAAAATAGGATGTGTTATATTTTAAGTTATGGAAACGTGAATTTTCATATTCGTCAATAATGTTTCAAAAATGCTAACATAACTACCTATAATTGTCGTATGTACAGAGTTAAATTTGTAATTTTAAGTATTCAGTCAGCACATAAAACAAACAATAACTATCTACTCATCACTAATTTCTCACAGACATTATAAATTCATTTAGACAACAGAATTTAATAAAATAAAAAATAAACAGGGCCTAAGTATAAGTATATTAGGTACTGTATATATACGGATGATATATGTCCTGGTTTGGGCGGGATATTGGAAATCCCGTATTTGTACCCCATAAAGAAACATCGTCCCAAACCCGAACCATACTTGACGGGGCCCTTTATTTATGAATCGTCGGGTAAACGTGTTTCCCCACGAGTAAGTGGGATCTCCGGATTAGTCATTTTTTCAACGGATATAAGCTTAGTCAAATGACGTATGAAAAAAATATGTAGCATCCATCACGATACAAACACTTACTTCTTACAATTATAAAAATGAGTTCAGTGACGAAAGTTGAATAATTTTATTAGAGGGGAGAACATAACATATTTTATCGATAAGAAACGATTCTACCATAGAATATTTGTTATATTGTTAAATGAATATATGTATTATCAAGCGAATGGTCCCATCTTGCTAATGTGTTTGATGAGAGCTTTACGCTCAACTATGAAATCTTTCACGACTTCATCCATCAAGGACAATTGCGAAGATAGGAGGATGCATGTGAATATTGTGTTACACTCAAGTGGGCCAATTATAGTGTGTACATTCTGTGATTTGGTGGCTTGTTCGGGGGTGGTTCCGGTTGTTTTGACCTCTGGTAGTGTCTGCCAGGTTTCTATTAGTCACCGGAGTTTCTTCTCCGGCGAGTTTATGATCGACTACAGGCGACGAACGTGTTTTACCTTATGTGGTTTTGTGGCTCACCGGATTATCTTTTTTTTTTCTTCCAATAACTCTCTCCTTATGGCAGCTTTTCAGGTTTGTGGTGGTCTTTTTAGTTTCTCGTATTTGTTTTTCAAAATGGCAACTTTCCTCCTTTTTGGGTGTCGGTTATCTAGCTTCGTCCCAGAACTGTTTGGTGTATGATGGTTAGTGTTTGACCTCTATTTTTTTTTCTTTTTTCCATGGCCTTCTCTGCCTCCTCTGGTTTACTGTGATCGGTTGGCATTTTCTTGTTTTGCCGTAGCTCCGGCGAATAATTGGCCGGAGTTTGGCCTGTTGCTTTCTCTTGTAGCAGCATTTCGTTTTTGGTCCCACCTCATTTATTTGTTTGCCATCTCCCGATTACACTCGTTCCATTTTCCTCATCGTCAGATCCGGTTCAGAATGAGTCGATGTTGTTGCCGCCTTAGTGAATTATTTATTGCTAAGCTCAAATAATTGATTTTCTATGGCGTTTTTGTCGGTTGTCTCCCGACTGTCTGTAGGTAGGGTTTCATCTAGCTATGGTTTTTATGCGAATCGTTTGGGTTTTCTTGGATTTGCTGGCTAACAAGGGTTCTCTCTGGTTTTCTGGTTGCGGTCTCGAGACGGGTGTTCTTGAGTAGCCCAGCAGGCGGTGTTTGGTTAGCCTAACGGTGTTGAGGGTGGGCGCGGTTGACTAAGGGGGTTGGGGAACGAGATTAGTGTTACTGACTTCGATTTGAGTGTGGATGCTTTTTAGGTTTGAATTTCTGGTTTGTGGTTACGTCACGGATGAATTATGGTGCTTGAGGGATCTATTTGCTCTCGAGCATGCTTTATTGTTATTTAATTGTTATAGATTGTGGTGTATGTTGTCAATTATTGTGACGATCGCTCCAAATCCATATGGACGAACACGTCATTCATCGATTTCATTGCGAGGTATTTGACCTCTATATGATACATTTTGTAAATATTGCATTCTTTTGAAAAGGCACACCATAAATGAATATTTAAATCAAAAGTTTTCGACATCTGATGATTTCTACATATAGACAATCACCGTAATATAATAGTTTACAATAGTACTTCCGTTGACAATGCAGTCAAAAATAAGATACATGGTGATGATTTGGTGAATGCAACATTTTCTTGAATAAAGCATGTATGACTCCATGCACATAGCTTGTATAACATATAATCAAACAGCGGAAGACTTCTAGGGAACCAGAGAATAAACATGCTAACAAGTGTCAACACAAGGTTGGTGAGTTCATAGTTTTAATGTTTCGCATAATCTGAATATAAAGGTGGATCACAAGATTTCAGTTGTTTCATCCAAAATGTTTATCAAAAGATTCTACAAGATTGAGCACCCTGGTAACTAAACTTAACGTATATATAATTTGTACCCTTTGTATAATCATCTTAATAATACAGCCAAACCAACGTGTACGCTTCTCAAATAGAATACGTCCGTTAAAAGGCTAGAGCTCTAGCTCGGACGGGGATATCAAGCTCTATGGATCCATATACAACTACTCGCTCCCACCAGTTCTTATAACTGGCAGTTACTAGTTACCAAAGCTAAGGGATTTTTGGTTCAAACTCAGTGTAGAATTTAGTATGTACTTGTATCCATTGCGTTTAAAATAAAGTGCATGTATTCTCAGCCCAAAAATATAGATTGCAAAAGCAATTAAAAAGGGAGCAAATGAGACTCACCTTAGCAGCATATAAAGTCGTTCACCAAAATGTGACCGAAACTCGGATTACCAAATAACCGTAGATCTCAACCTAGAGAATATATGTTGGTCAATAAATGTCTATCAAGCTAGGTCAGGTCATAGTGTATCACAATTCTAATGCTCGAGATTGACATACAAAAGTTATCAAAAGTCATTTCAAAAAGTCAACCTGACCCAATATGATCTTTTAAAATCTATACTATAGTTTGAATGATCATGGTAATCGAAAATAGTTTAACATTTCACATGGTTTCTCAATACTTGAATAATTAGACTATAGTTTTATAAAGCTTTAAAATATGATAAAACAGTCAATTTTGACAATTGTTCAATAAATCGAGACGTGCCTTATATAGAAATTCATTTACTAGATTAGTAATATTTGAAAATCCAAATTATCAAATTATAAACAAGTTGTTTAAATATCAATTGCAGATTCAAAAGCAATTTCAATTAATGTTAATCATAATTCAGTTGTCCATATCTTTTAATTCGTTCATCGAAATTACGCGATCTCTAAATGAAAAGTTATTGATTTTTTGCCAGCTTTCCAAAAACATGCATATCATATACCTTATATCAGTAATATATGTATTAAATTCGTGATCTATCATAAAATATTTAACGACAAAATTAACCGTACTAGCATGCATAATCCTATATACTCGAGCACTAGTCAGGGATACACTATTAATATATAATAGATAAGATATAAATGCTTACGTATCAATATTGTGACTTAATATTGTAGGAAAGTACGTAGACGCGACGAAAATGATAAATGCTAGGTTGACCTTTGACTCATGATCATAACCCCCAAGTAATACCCATAACCTCCATAGCTATAACCCATAATTTTCTTAGCTCTATCTCGCTCGAAAAGCTTGTTTTGAAAATAACTTGCTCATGACCTCGTCGTAGTATTTTATGTATAATAATACTAATAATAATACTAACACTAATAATAATAGTAATAAGATTTATAATAATAATAATAATAATAATAATAATAATAATAATAATAATAATAATAATAATAATAATAAATATAGAGAGCATAGATGGAGAGATATATGTGTGTGAGTGTCGACAAACTGTCCAATTTATAGAAGAATTCTGATTTCTGACCCCCATGCGATCGCATGGGTTTTATGCTTATTTCTCATGCGATCGCATGGCCCTCTGATCCAGCTCACAATCATTTGTTGTTTTGTTTGTCGACATATTTAAATATAATATATATAATATATATAATTTAAATAATTAATTATATATTATATTAAATTCATGTGCATAGTTGACTTGTAATTTTCGTTCCGATGACTCGTACGTTGTCACTCGACTTATGTCCCGGTTCCGGTTTCTCGAACGCATTTTCGTACGCTTAGAAAACTCGCAATTTACGTTTTGTGACTCGTACCTTTGTCAAAATATAATCTTAAATTATCAATAAACTATATCATTCAAAGTGTATCTTAAACTTTCGAGTGTTTTGGTCATTTACTTCTATAAATCATTGTCTCGCTATTTGTTAATATATATATAATAATAAATCGCTTTATGACCAAGTTAATATATATTTTCAACATTCATAAACACGTTTTAAATATACGTCGCAAGTTATTCATACAATTAATATTCCAACTTATCATATATATACAAATAAATATTTAAACCAATAAGTTTAATGTATGGTATCAAACAATTAATACATTGTTACATTTTCAAGTTATAGTATATATATATATGTATCTATATACATATAATTGTTCGCTATTCTTCAAAAACAACCGAAAGGTATTTGAATATATGAAAGTAGTTCAAAAATTTTGAGATTCAGTTTTACAGACTTTGCTTATCGTATCGGAAATGTTAATCATAAAAAGACTAAGTTTAAATTTGGTCAGAAATTTCCCGGTCATCACAGTACCTACCCGTTAAAGAAATTTCGTCCCGAAATTTGAGTGAGGTCGTCATGACTAACAATAAAAATGTTTTCATGACGTATAAGTGTTGATAAATAGAGTTTTATCACCGTTGAATAATATGGATAAAACAATCCGATTATTCGAAGCGTATGAGAGAAGTTATCGTAAAAGAGTGAAATGAAGAATAGAGATTCGTCTTAACTCTTGACGTATTGACGATTGATTTTCGTAATTTAAGGAATAGAAAATCTTCATAATCTAAATAAGATTTGATTCTTCAGAATTTAAGGAAATTAAGATTTCTTTTGATTAAATGCGTAATTTGCCTCGATTGCTATGTTTGATATTTCGCTATAAATTGACCTCTTCCGTTTCATTATTTTCATCACTCTCACATCTTCTTCCTCATTTCCTATTTTCAAAAGATTGTGAAAAATGCTTCATCCAGTTCTGATTCTTGATATACTCCTAACTTTCATATCTGTCATTCTTCTTTTTCATCTACCACCGGAGGAATCTGCTTACTTCTACTTTGCCCTTGGGGTTATAGTGCTTTTAATTCTCCCGTGTCTTTATGTTGCGATAAACATTGATATACACGGTTTGTAATTTATGTGTTGTTATCGGGCTTTATATTCTCCCTTATATTTCAAAGTTCCTGCTTCCGTCTTCTATAATTATTGTCATCCCCAGTTAATGCTTTCTTTTATTTGCTGCGATTTATACCTCAATTTCTATTTCGGAGTTTTGTCCCTTTGTTTCTTCTTCTTGTGACTAAGCATTGCTTGTAATGGTCCAGAATTCGCAGATATGAATTTCGGAATGAACATTGTTAATGTTCTAAGAAGAAAATGGTAATGGCACGATTTTGATTTGTTAAATTACCAGAATACCCTGGAAAAGACAGAATCATCAAGAAATATTTTCTTGATATTTTAGAGATTAACTAGAACACAAGAGTCGTATGACATAGCACATGATGACGTTATGATCTGTTAATCATCACGTTCCATTTAGAAACTCAGTATGACTTACTGTAATATAATCACGTTGATCAAGTGTCATTATATTATACTAACTCATGCTTCAGCTCCCAACACCACTTCAAAAATATTCATATTTTAAACTCGAAGGTTTCAGAATTTAGAAACTAAAATAGTTTCTTTTATGATGTAACACAGATATCATAAGGAGAAAATTGATTTCCGATAAGAATGATTATGGAATTATCTCCAGAAATATGGAGGATATTTATAATGAAAGATATGATGATATCTTAGAATTTCTAATATCAGAGGATGATGAAGAATATTGTCCGCAAGGGTTTAGATTCGAAAGCAAGGTATTCGTTAATGGCTTCAGCAGATACTGAATCATTTGGATTCTTTGAAGGCAGGTTTCGTCCTTGTGATTTATCCACAGCCTCCTTCATACTTTGCTCAATCCGTTTTTCAGTTCCAAACTTTCTCTTTTTCTGAGCTTTGCCAGCCCACTATCCTTTATCATCAAACTTTTTACTGTTAAGGTCGTTTACAGTTTTTGCTGCTTCATCAGCATTTTTCAAGATTTCGAGAACTAGTTCGCGGTTTAAGGTGTTTTTCAGAAACTTCACATTCAAAGTCTGTAAGTCTTGGAGGTAGACTTTATATGTATATATATATAACTGTTGGCATAAAATTGCTACGAGATTCAAAATACTGATTGCTAATTCTCGATGAGTCGTATGGCAATTCTCGTTACAAGATGCGGATGAGTAAATGATAGGGTTCTGATAAATATAACAAATTTTTAGAAAATCCTAGATCATTATGGTTGTTGATAAGTTTACTGCTAATGTGGTGGAATATGAAAGGTTCTCCAGTAACAATGATGAAGGGGTAATCGTTATAATAAGGATTATTCGAATGAACAATTGAGGGTTATTTTCCGAAGTAGTGACAAAACTGTCTATTTTGAAAAGGGATTGAAAAGTTATTTTAGCTAATACATGCCAAAGAGTCTGATACGGATACGTGTTAAACTATGACTTTAGTTTCGAGGGTTTTTCAGGTACAAGACCGCGGTTAACATGTGGTTGGATCATCATCTCGATGATTCATTATTTCAAGTGTCTTCATGAATTTCGAGGGATTTGAACATAGATTGTAATTGTTAATATTCTTATGATGTTCTAGGATTTTGAATGATACAAATACTTTTCTGGGTTCTATAAATAGAAATGATGTTCTAGCACAATTTTGAAGTCAAAGTATAACTTCAAAAGATGTAGGAATCTAAGAATGATGTCTTTTGTTAAATCTTGACTTGGATTTTGATTTGTCAAAATCAAAATATGTAATCAATTTGGATGAGGATGCTTGTTTTGATTTTTATAAAAGAATATCTATTGTTGTGAAAGTAGTGAGTATAGTTGATGATTTGTTGAATCAGAATCGAAGAATGTAACATATTAATTGTGAATTTATATATCCCTCGGGTATTACCTACCCGTTAAAATATTTTCACCATTAACAATTTGTACAAAATAATTTTCTTAATTACAATCTTTATGAAAATATACCTATATATAGTTTCCTTAGATGTAATCATGGATTTAATGAGTTAACATAATATTAATCTCATCTGGTTTTCGACTAAGACTAGAATATATAATCTCTAAAACTTTTAGAAACTACATATTCTCTTCAGAATATTTCTTTGATGAAGTTATGAATCAATACTTCATCGTTTGTTGTTGTTGGTATTCTTTGGTATCTATGGTGCGTATGACGTTGATGTTCGAGGTACAGATTGTGATGTTGAGGTGTGGGATGTGGATGTTGTTGTTGGTGGTGGTAATGATACTATTGGTGTTGATGATGGTGGTACTGTTGATACCGGTGATCCTGCTGGTGCTTGTAACCCTTGCACCATATTCTCTAAAGTCACTACCCGAGCGCGAAGCTCGTTGACTTCTTCTATTACACCGGGATGATTGTCGGTTCGGACGAGCGGACGAATAAGATTTAGAATGTGAGATAGTATATAATCATGACTAGATACCCTGGAAATGAGAGAGAAAATGGTATTACGAACAGGTTCGTCGGTAAGTGCTTCAGGTTCTTCGCCAAGAGAGCAATGTGGTGGATGGAAGGGATCGCCTTCTTCTTGTCTCCAATGACTAAGTAAGCTACGAACTTATCCCCAATTCATCCAGAATAGATGATGGCTGATTGGTTGATCCATTCCGGTTACACTGTCTTCAGAATTCAGGTGAATATCCATATCGGAATAGGTGTCGGAGTTTAAGGAATTTAAACTAGATGCGGGATCCATCTTGTATAATTAGGGAATTGATTTTTGATATGAATTAGATTATTGAACTTAGATTGATATTCTTCAATACATAATTTACATATATATAATACCAAAATCCCATAAATTACGGAGAAATTTTCGGAAGATGTCGGGAAAAGTTTACAGTAACAGATACGCTAAGATATGAATTTTTGTCTATACACTATTTATGCAATAAATGCAGGAAAACGTGTCTAGACTTAAGAATGATAAGCATGTAATTTTCGACAAGAAATGATAAGCAAAACTTTTAACATGCAGACACGGTCGAAGTCCAGACTTACTAATGCATCATAACAACTATCAGTTAGACACACTCATGCAAGACCTGGTTTGCTAGGACCAACGCTCTGATACCAACTGTGACGATCGCTCCAAATCCATATGGACGAACACGTCATTCATCGATTTCATTGCGAGGTATTTGATCTCTATATGATACGTTTTGTAAATATTGCATTCTTTTGAAAAGGCACACCATAAATGAATATTTAAATCAAAGGTTTTCGACATCTGATGATTTCTACATATAGACAATCACCGTAATATAATAGTTTACAATAGTACTTCCGTTGACAATGCAGTCAAAAATAAGATACATGGTGATGATTTGGTGAATGCAACATTTTCTTGAATAAAGTGATAGTTATGCGAGGTGTATATAAAATAGCTATTATATTTTAGCAGAAAATACTATTAAATACGATACAATTTTACACAAGATATTTATTTATTTAGAGAATGGATATACTTAAACCTTGCTATAACACTTATAGGCAGTGTACCTAATCGTACAGTAGTGTAGTTTTTAGTAAGTCCGGTTCGTTCCACAGGGAAAATCTTTAAACAAAGCTTAACGCTATATTAGTTTACTTTTATAAAAATACAAATATATATATAAATAATATTATTATTATAAAGGGGGGTTTTTACCGTTTAATGACCGGTTTGTCGATTTTAAAACTTTAGTCGCAGTTAAAACCAAATGTAAAATAATAAATAAATACAAGACTTAATTTAAAGCGTAAAGTAAATAACGATAATGAAATTGCGATTAATAAAAGTGCGTTAAAATAAACTTGTGATAATTAAAAAGTACGATAATTAAAAGTGCAATTAAATACAATAACAATAAAAATGCGATAATTAGAAGTGCAATTAAATATAAAATAAAGGAAATTAAATATGAAATAAAAGAATTATGCTTATTTAAACTTCCATAATCATGATGTTTGACGTGTTGATTTTAGTTTTATGCACATGGGTTAATTGTCCTTTGTCCTGGATTATTTAATATGTCCGTTTAGTTTTTGTCCATAACAGTCCATCAGTCATAAATATAAAGTGCGAGTATCCTCGTCAAATTATCCTTATACCCGAAGTTAAATATTCCAACTAATTGGGGACTTAAACTATAACAAGATTTTAATACTTTGTTTAATAATTACACCAGGAAGTCGACTGAGTCTAACCCAAGGTTTTAATATTTTGTTATCAATTATGCCAAGTGTCCTTGTACATAATTTCACCCCTGTTTTAATTATTCTAGTGGATATTAATCCATTCCCGTGTCCGGTTAAATGAACGATTATTCGCACATATAAATACCCCGCCCATCGTGTCCGATTGAGTGTATATGGTAATTTATAGGGACGCCCAATTGTAAATCTTTATATTAACATTAACAAACTATCATTTAGTTAAACAAATATAAAGCCCATTAATAGCCCATAGTCTAATTTCCACAAGTGTCGTTCTTTTGTCCAAACCCCAATTATGGTACAAAGCCCAATTACCCAATTTTAATAATTAGCCTAACATCATGATTACTTCGTTTTAAATAAGCATAATAATAACTTAGCTACGAGACATTAAATTAAAAAGGTTGAACATAACTTACAATGATTAAAAATAGCGTAGCGTTACACGGACAGAATTTCGACTTACACCCTTACAACATTCGCTAACATACCCTTATTATTAGGATTAAAATTAAAATTAAAATTAAAATATAAATATAAATATTTACGTATAGATATAGAGAGGATGGATATATATGTTGGTTTTTGAGATCAGAATTCGTTTGCTTTTATAGGGAGTTTCAGAATTTGGGGCTCCGTGACTCGCGGTCCTTTTTGCCTTCAAACTCCGCGAGTCACGGAGTTTGTAAATACAGCTCACTCCATTTTGGCTCTTTGTTTACCGATGGTTTATTATATAAATATAATATAAATATAATTTATATAATTAATTATATATTATATTATATTATATTTATATACATAGTTAACTTGTAATTTTTAGTCCGTTGCGTCGAGCGTTGAGAGTTGACTCTGGTCCCGGTTCCGGATTTTCGAATGTCCTTGCGTACAATTTAATATCTTGTACTTTACGTTTTGAATCTTGTACTCTTGTAATTTCGAGACGTTTCTTATCAATAATTGGAACCTCTTTGATTGTCTTTTGTACTTTTGAGCTTTTTGGTCGTTTGCGTCTTCAATTCGTCGAATCTATCTTTTGTCTTCACCTTTTATTATTTAAACGAATATCACTTGTAAATAGAACAATTGCAACTAAAAGCTTGTCTTTCTTGAGGAATAATGCTATGAAATATATGTTCGTTTTTAGCATTATCAAATATTCCCACACTTAAGCGTTGCTTGTCCTCAAGCAATATCGTCTTGAAATACTAGAATCACTTCTTTATTCTTCACACTTTGTACATCAGTGATTTCTATACGGCGGTATAAACAATGGTAGTAACGATATGGTTTACAGTCCCACATGACTATAAAAATTTAGATCCATTAAGGAAATTGGATCTTTATGAAAAAATTTGATCTTTTGAAAATTAAATCTAGTTTTTACCCTAGATAAGTTTTCCGGAATAACCCTTTACCGGTGTTTGCAAAATATTTTTGTGGGTTTGGTGGGTTTCAGATTTGAAAATTTTAGCTCAAAACTTGCGGTTTTGTGTCACCCACTTGCTAACCTTGTATTTGGAAAGCAACACGTCCAGTTTACTTGTCCCGTATATTACCTTTCGGTAAACTACCGTCCGGTTGTAAAGGAAAGCGTTGAACAAGCAACTGTTAAGGCAATGTCCCCTGACATGCTTTTAATTATGGTCTATAACGTGTCGGACGCAATTACTATCCTTGGTAGGAGCAATAGTAAAGCTCACCCTTATGATTTTTCGGTCTGGCACAAGGTCCTGTCTTTGACCACTATGCAACCACCGTTCTTACGGTTGACACCCGATTTAGTTCAGGTGACCTAATGAATTCCAGGTGAATTCCTAGGATTTTACGTTCAATGGTAATGAACGCATTGAAAATAGGGTTTTCAGAAAACAAATCGGTTTGTAATTTTCATCAAAATATTTTCTCGTTCAAGCTCGAATTTAGATATCATTGAATTCCATGAGTTTGTAATTCTCAATCTTTAAGGTCAATCTCAAGGATTGAGTAATATCAGGCTTAAAAGCTGATTTTTGATCTTTTAAGGAGATTATCCTTTCTGGGGATCTGATTCATTAGTCTTATCCAGCTAATTTGCATGGTGCCCCCCATTTTACGAGATAAATCCTTCTCATGGTTAGGATAAATCTGACCACTTGGCGACCCTGTTTAATGCTGAGGTCCGTGGATTTCCTGCCGATTTTAGTGATGACTTTTCTAGATTTTTCGTCAACCTACAGCTGGTCTGGACGACAACTTCTTGACCTAAATCAAGAAGCGCGTGTCTTTTTCGGAAGACTTTACTTCCTTTTAATGATGGAATTGATTCATCGTGTAGATCCATCTTTCTTACAGTAAATCAGGTAAAACTTTTTAGTTTAGTCCAAAGCAAAAGTATTTTCAGTTATTTGTACAAAAATATGTGATATATGTTTTGAATAACTTGGAGAATTTTCCCACACTTGGCTTTTATTTTCCTTTTTATTGTCCTCTATTCCATTTTAAATGAATTTTAACATTTTGGTTTGTTTCTCAATTTATGTCCTTTCCGAGGTTACAATAATTTCGGTGTTAAAACCTAGTTTTATCGTTCATAAATATGTATAAACATGATTTTGAGTTCATTTAATTGAAAACTTTGAAAAAATTTACTAGAATTGGGTAGTCAGTATATAAGACTAGGGCTGTTCTTTATTATCAGAGAGCACTAGATTCTAATACAACTACTGCTTTACTAGTATTTTTAATGGTAACCCAGTGTTTAAGATAAAAATTTTAAAATCCGAAAGAATTTAACCCCTTCCCACACTTAAGATCTTGCAATGCCCTCATTTGCAAGAAATCAGTAACAATTTAAATTATTGAGGGTGATTTGTGTGAAAATGATTAAATTTTACCAAAGTTTCCAAATATATTGGCGTTTGTTTGCTGAATGATAAATGGTGCACATCATTTGTTCATTCCGTCTTGTTGTTATTTCACATATATTTTGCATCTTGTCGTCAAAATTAGTTGCTTTTGCTGAACTTAATGCCAGTCTTTGAAAATGCGTTGTTTTACCCTGTTGTGTACATAAGATAAACTGCAAACATATATACATATTTTTGAAGTTTGGTATATTACCCCACATTCAAAAATTATTAAAATCTAAGAATAAAAGTTAGAAAATTATAAAAACTATTACAATATTAACATAAGTATTAAACGTATCAACATTACAAATTACAAAATAAATAAAACTAAGTAGACTAGGGATGATACTGATACCAATAGGGGTTCCATGCATAACCATAGGTGCTATAAAATGCTTCGGCTGGGTTATACGTAGGATACGGTGGTTGCATCTCTATAGACCAGGGAGGGAATATGGGTTTTGGAGTAGGAATATAGTTTCTACCTATATGTTGGCAATGAGCTATGATTTGGTTTTGATGAACTTGCCAATCTTCAAATGCTCTCTGTCTAGCATTTTCGTACTCCTGTGAAGCTATAAACCTTTGCATTTCTTGCATTTCATTTCCCCCTCCTACATTACCTTGCTGTTGGTTTCTCTCAACCTGTGGATGTCTACCATGGTATTGTACTGCGGCGTTATTTCGCCTCTTCAAAACTTTCGCACCATGGTATACATTTAAACCTATTGTATCTCGGGGTTCTGGTTCTTCGACTAATAATCCCCCCGACTTATATCCACACCGAGATATTCAGCAATCAAAGTAATAAAAATACCACCTCCTATTATGCTATGCGGTCTCATCCCCCTAACCATAGCTGATAAATAATAACCCACACAATAAGGTATACTTACAGCGCTTTGTGGGTCTCGAATACACATATGGTAAAACAAATCCTGTTCATTTACCTTTTCCTTGTTCTTACCTCTTTGTGTAATCGAATTAGCTAAAAACCTATGAATCACTCTTAATTCAGCTCTATCTATATCCAAATAAGAGTAATTTCCCCCTTTGAATCGGTGATGGCTTGTCATTTGACTCCATACACCATGTGTATCAAAATTTTCATCTATCTTTTTACCATTTAGTATCAACCCTCTACAATCGTCAGATGCTAACTCCTCAGGCGTATATATACGTAAAGCCTGAGCCATGTCAAGTAAAGACATGTGGCGCATCGAACCTCCTAACAAAAATCTAATAAAAGATCGATCGGTTAAACTAGCTACCCGATCATTTAATTCTATACTACACAATAATTCTTCACACCATACTTTATATACAGGTCTACGCATGGTGAATAAACGTACCCAGTCGTTAAAAGTAGAATTACCAAACCTCTGTGCAAGTAATTCCCTAATTGGCCCGGCCAATTCTACAGCTTCTAATGGTCCCCATTCTATGACCCTAGGTACCTCAACAACTTTAGAATGAAGAGTATGCAAACCCCTTTGGTATTTTGGATAATCTATCCAAAGTCTGTCAAATCTCAGGTTCGGATGCAAATCTTCCAAGTGCATATCAGAAAATGTCATGACTGGATGAGGTATATCTTGTTTGTAGTAGTTATCCACCTCCTGTTGTTCCGCATTCTCAGCAGGAGCATTGCGAGCTTGGGATGAAGATTCACCCCTTTCAGTCTGCAAAACACATCAAACACAATTTTTGTGCATCCAAATATGCATTAGTGTCAGCAAAATCATCAATCAAAATAATTACAATGACATGATCAATTTATATCAAACTTAAGCTCATTTTCACATTTTTATCAAATCTACACTTTTTCAAATAAGCATATACGAAAATGTTCGCCAAGTTCATAAGCATTCAACTCAAATAACATGTCAAAATAATCATTACTTAGCAATTAAACAAGTTTCAAATGACATTATCTCTCAAAAATCAAGTTCATGAATTTTAGACTTGAAAAAGTCCACTTTAATTCTCAAAATCATGTTTAGGCTCAAAGTTTGGATCATTTAACTACCTAAACATGTTACACTACTTAATTTAGCAACAATTCATGACAAAAATCGGCCATAACCTGTTTATATCAAAAAGCCCCAAATTGCTCAAGAACACAAACCCTAGATTACTCAAAATTTGAAGTTTAAGGCTTCTAATCATGTTAAATAGCATCAATCTAGGTTATACAAGCATAATACATAAACAATTTAAGCATAATTACACTAAAAAGCATCAAAATCAAATTGGGGAAAAAATTGCTCAAGAACACTAATTTTCGGATTAAATGGTGTTTATGTGTAGAAATTTACCGTTTTTTTTGAGTAATTCCTTGATAGCATCCTTCTCAACATGATTTTAGTAAAAGATTTGATGATTAACGGTTAAAAATTGTGATTTTGGGGGTGTTTTCTCGTGTATTTTCGGGTTTTATTTTCGCAGTATTTGGTTTTGTGGTGTGTGGACTGAGCTGTTCGTTCGGCTTTTATTTTTTTCTGTATTTTGGTCCTCCTGCGAGTCGCGGGGTTTAAACCTTCAAACTCAGCGAGTCGCGGAGTTTGTTATTTTTTTTTTTTATATCTTATACTAATTAAAACAATTAAGTAATTAATTTTAAAATTTTGTTTCCCTTGTTATTTAGGACGAGGTCGTTTCGGATAGATGTCCTAGTCCGTCCCTCGACAAAATTTTAAAATTTGTCTTTTTGTAGCTATTGTTTTAAAAGCTAAGATTTTTAGTTTTTTAATGTTTTTGGCATACTTTAATTCAATAAGATTAAAAATAATGATAATAAAAGTTCTCGTCCCTCCCTTGGGTAAAGCAATTTCGGTTCAAAGACCTAGTCTTCAACTTACGACGAATTTTAAAAATCATATTTTTAACTTAATGAGATAAAGTAAATTTTTGTTTTTAAATTCACACAATTTAAATATAAAATTCAAAATTAATATTAAAAATTCACACTAAACTTATATAAAATTTTCAAATATTTACAATTTTAAATATATTGTTTTTACAAAGTTTACAATATTAATTTAAGATTTATATATTAATTTTAAAAACATGGTAAAAATAAAATTAAAAATCTTTTTGGCTTTTTATCCCACTTTAATCAATCAAATATTATCAAAAATATGCGCCCCTCTTTTCGGTAAAGTAATTTCGGTTCCAAGACCTAATTTAACTCATGACGAATTTTTGAAATATTTTGGGTTGATTGATTAAAGATATTTATACCTTAAGAATAAACGTTAAATTTCGCAGTGATGTAATAAATTTTTGAATGATATCAATAATTTCGGTCGCCAAACCTAATTTTATTCAATACCAATTTAATACTTTATAGCGAACAAATTAGCGTTTATTATCAAAAGGTTAAAAATAAAAATAAAAATAAAGACTGTACAGACTTACCTGTGAAATAGATTTCTTAGTTATATGATCTATCCCATTCATAAGATAGTCGGTTTAATTGGTTTTCCATGGCTACATAGGCGTAACCTCGAGCATTCAGTGTTTTTTCTTCTAAACATACGAACGGTCCGTCTCTGCATAAAGTAACAAATTCGGTATTTGAATAGGTTTGATTATTTGAACATTTACCTCCATGTGACCATTTTCCGCATTTGTGACATCTTTCTAGGTGTCGTGCTCTTCTTTTCGCTACGAATTTTGATTTTCCTTTACCAAATTGTAACTTATTATCTTCGCATCTGGATTCTTTTCTAACTCCGTCCAATCTATCTCTGATTACTGATACTATTTCACTCGGAAGTGTGTCATTATTACGTTTAGTGATCAAAGCGTGTAGCATTAGACCATGGTTTAGTTCACAGGCAGTCTTCATTTCCTAAAAAAATAAAAAATTCAGAATGGGGGGAGAAGACTAGTTCTTTAGGGTCTGCTAGGGAAAGACCATTCGGGTTCCATTTTCGAGAACTACACGAAAACAGACAATCTAACTCTAACAGAAATACATATTATCCTTTAAAGACTTGATTCTCCCCACACTTAGTTAGCTGTGGTGTCGAAATTGTGATTAACTTCATTGTCGACTTCCATCGGACTATCTATGTAGTGTTTAACTCTGTGACCATTAACTTTAAATTCAATCCCATTTGAATTTATTAATTCTATTGTTCCGTATGGAAAAACTCTTTTAACTATGAATGGTCCAGACCATCTTGATTACAATTTTCCAGGAAATAGCTTGAATCGTGAATTGAAAAGAAGAACTCTGTCTCCTTCCTTAAATTCTTTTGAACTTCTGATTCTTTTATCATGCCATTTCTTCGTTCTTTCTTTATAGATTAACGAATTATCGTATGCTTCATGCCTTAATTCTTCTAATTCGTTTAGTTGACTTAATCGTAGACGTCCGGCTTCATGTAAATCAAGATTACATGTCTTCAAAGCCCAAAATGCTTTGTGTTCAATTTCTACTGGAAGATGACATGTTTTTCCATAAACAAGTCTAAAAGGTGTGGTTCCAATTGGAGTTTTGTAGGCTGTTCTAAAAGCCCAGAGTGCATCCTCCAATTTAATGGACCATTCCTTCGGATTTGATCCTACGGTTTTCTCTAGAATACGTTTTAAAGCTCGGTTGGTATTTTCAACTTGTCCACTTGTTTTTGGATGATATGCGGTGGAGATTTTATGAGTTACTCCATATCTTTTAAGAACTTTCTCAAGTTGATTATTACAAAAATGAGTACCCCGATCACTTATTAAAGCTTTCGGTGTTCCAAACCTTGCAAAAAGACGTTTTAAAAAGTTGACTACAACTCGTGCATCGTTAGTTGGGAGAGCTTGTGCTTCCGCCCATTTAGATACATAATCAATGGCTACGAGTATATATAGATTATTATGAGATTTTAAAAATGGACCCATAAAGTCAATACCCCAAATGTCAAATACTTCACATACTTGGATGACATTTTGTGGCATTTCATCACGTTGACTTATTTTTCTGGCCCTTTGACAAGCATCACAGGATTTGCAAAGAAGGTGTGCTTCTTTGTAAATTGTAGGCCAATAGAATCCAGCATCATAAACTTTTCTTGCTGTTAGTTGAGGCCCATAATGCCCTCCTGTTGGTCATGTGTGACAATGGTTTAATATTCTACTAGCTTCATCTCCAAATACACATCGGCGTATTATTCCATCGGGACAACTTTTAAACAGATGTGGATCTTCCCAAAAATAGTGTTTTATATCACTGAAGAATTTCTTTCGTCTTTGGTACGATAATCCTTTTTCAAGGAATCCACAAACTAAGTAGTTTGCATAGTCTGCAAACCATGGAATTTCTTTATAATCTATCTTTAATAGATATTCATCAGGAAAGTTGTCTTGTATGGCCGATTCATTTAGAACTTCTAATTCGGGATTTTCAAGACGAGAAAGATGATCAGCGGCGAGATTTTCTGCTCCTCTTTTATCTCGGATTTCAATATCAAACTCTTGTAAGAGTAAGATCCAACGGATTAATCTTGGTTTAGCATCTTGTTTTGAAAATAGGTATCTAAGAGCAGAATGGTCGGTATAGACCACCGTTTTTGCTAGAACGAGATATGATCGAAATTTGTCAAAAGCAAAGAAAATAGCAAGGTGTTCTTTTTCAGTAGTTGTATAGTTCGTTTGTGCTCCTTGTAACGTCTTACTAGCATAATATATAGGTTGAAATCGTTTTTCAATCCTTTGTCCTAAAACGGCTCCCATTGCAAAATCACTTGCATCGCACATTAGTTCAAATGGTAGATTCCAATTTGGTGTTATCATGATCGGCGCATTAGTGAGTTTCTCTTTAAGAATATTAAAAGATTTGATACACTCATCTGAAAAGATGAATGGAGCATCCTTTTCTAGGAGTTTATTCATAGGAGTGGCAATTTTAGAAAAATCTTTTATGAAACGTCAGTAAAAACCGGCATGCCCTAGAAAACTCCTAACTCCTCTAACATTGGTGGGATGTGGAAGTTTAGCAATTACATCTACTTTAGCTCTATCCACTTCAATTCCTTCTTTTGAAATTTTATGACCAAGAACGATGCCTTCTTTAACCATAAAATGGCATTTCTCCCAATTAAGTACTAGATTTGATTGTTCGCATCTAATAAGCATTCGTTCAAGATTAGCTAGACATGATTCAAATGTATCACCGAAGACTGAAAAGTCATCAATGAAAACTTCCATGCATTCTTCTATCATGTCGTGAAAAATCGCCATCATACACCTTTGAAAGGTTGCAGGGGCATTGCAAAGTCCAAATGGCATGCGTTTGTAAGCAAAAGTACCATAAGGGCACGTGAATGTGGTTTTCTCTTGATCTTCGGGTGCTATTGGAATTTGAAAATATCCGGAAAATCCATCTAGAAAACAATAGTAACTATTTCCGACTAATCTTTCCAATATTTGATCAATGAAAGGTAAGGGAAAGTGATCTTTTCTGGTGGCGTCATTTAATTTTCTATAATCAATACACACATGCCATCCTGTTACAGTTCTAGGAGGAATAAGCTCATTTTTTTCATTTGTAATGACAGTCATGCCACCCTTCTTAGGCACGCATTGAACTGGGCTTACCCATGGACTATCAGAGATTGGATAAATTAGACATGCATCTAGCAGTTTAATAATCTATTTCTTAACTACATCTTGCATATTAGGATTTAGTCTTCGTTGGCGTTGCACATACGTTTTATGACCTTCTTCCATAAGGATTTTATGTGTGCAATACGAAGGACTTATTCCTTTAATATCATGAATCTTCCATGCAATGGCTGGTTTATGAGCTTTCAACACAGAAATGAGTTGTGATTTCTCATTTTCAGCAAGAGAAGATGATATTATTACAGGTAATTCAGATTCACCATGTAAATAAGCGTATTCCAAATGGTTTGGAAGTGGTTTTAACTCTAATTTCGGAGGTTCTTCTATCGATGATTTGTATCGATATCTGTCTTCTTCTTTTAGCATTTGAATTTCTTCTGTTGTTGGTTCATATCCATTAGCTATAAGTGTAGCTAACATTTCAGCTTCATCAATTGGTTCATTACCTTGTCCTAAAGAACATTCTCCTGTTCCTTGTAATTCTAGAAATTCTTCTAATAATTCTGCATGTGCATCTATAGTTTGAATATAATAACATGTATCATCTGCAGATTGTGGTTGTTGCATTGCTCTATCAACTGAAAAGGTAACACTCTCATCCTCTATACTTAGGGTCAATTTCTTACCGAACACGTCTATCATTGCTTTAGCCGTGTTTAAGAATGGTCTTCCTAATATGAGAGGAACTTGAGAATCTTCTTCCATGTCCAGAACAACAAAATCTACTGGAAATACTAAAGTACCAACTTTAACTAGCATGTTCTCCATTATCCCTCTAGGATATTTTATTGATCTATCGGCTAGTTGTATGCTTATTCTGGTTGTTTTCAATTCTCCAAGGTCTAGTTTAGCGTATAGTGAATACGGCATTAGATTTATACTAGCATCTAAGTCTGCCAATGCTTCTATTGAACTAAGACTACCCAGAAAACATGGAATTGTGAAACTTCCTGGATCAGATAATTTTTCTGGTATCTTATTCAACAGCACTGCTGAACAATTAGCATTCATGGTAACAGCTGAGAGTTCTTCCATTTTCTTTCTATTTGAGATTAGATCTTTCAAGAATTTAGCATATCTAGGCATTCCTGAAATCACATCAATGAAAGGAAGATTTACATTTATCTGTTTAAACATATCCAAGAATTTGGATTGCTCGGCTTCAAGTTTCTCTTTCTTCATTTTACTCGGGTAAGGAAGTGGTGATTGGTATGGTTTAACATAAGGTTTAGCCTTAACTGTGTTATCTTCATTAACCTTTTCAACTACCGGTTCTTTTTCCTTATCTTGATCAGGTTGTGGTTCTTGTGGAGTAGGAATAGCTTCATCAGAAGTTACAAGTATTTCAGGTGGTTTAAGTGTTGTACCACTTCTTGTGGTAATGGCTTTAGCTGTTTCATTCCGGGGGTTAGCATTTGTATCACTAGGTAGACTTCCCGGTTTTCTTTCACCTATTAACCTTGCTAGGTTACTTACTTCTTGTTCCAGATTTTGAATAGAAGCTTGTTGATTTCTAAATGCTTGAGCATTTTGTTCATTAGTTTATTTCTGAGATGTGAAAAACTGCGTTTGAGTTTCAACTAGCTTCGTCATCATATCTTCTAAATTTGGCTTTTTATCATCGGTTTGTTGTGGTGGTTTGTTTTGAAAATTAGGTCTTTGCTGATTGTAATTATTATTGGATACTTGTTGATTGCTAGGACCTTGTTGGTTGTTGTATGGAATATTTCGGTTATAGTTCTGGTTTTGATTGTAAATTGGTCTTAGCGGTTGATAATTATTCTGATAATTATTTCCAGGTCTTTGGTTTATGTATGAAATATTCTCTCTTTGTTCCATTGTTAATTTAATACTGAGACAATCTTTTTTTCAAATGTAGTCCTCCACACTGCTCACAACTAATTCGTATTGAGTGAATATCTTTAGTCATCTTTTCCATTCGTCTCTCGACAGCATCTATCTTTGCGAAAATGGAATCTAAGTCATGGCTAGAATCGGCTCTAGCTGCTTTAGATGATCTAACGATATCTTTTTTTTGGTGCCACTCATGTGAGTGGGAAGCAGTGTTATCAATAATTTTGTAAGCATCAGTTTCGGTTTTCTTCATAATAGAACCACCAGCTGCTATATCTATGTCTTTCCTTGTAGTGATGTCGCATCCTTGGTAGAATATTTGTACTATTTGACAGGTGTCTAAACCATGTTGCGGACATCCTCTCAATAACTTTCCAAATCTTGTCCACGCCTCATATAGAGTTTCATTTGGTTTCTGTGTGAACGTAACAATTTCTCCTTGAAGTCTTACGGCTTTAGATGCAGGAAATAATTGTTTAAGAAATTTTTCAACTAAAACATCCCATGTATCAATCGCCCCTTCAGGTAACGATTCCAACCAATCTTTGGCTTCTCCCTTTAAAGTCCAGGGAAATAACATGAGATATATCTGTTCATCCTCCACTTCTCGGATTTTAAATAGTGTGCAGATCCTATTAAAGGTACGTAAATGTTCATTTGGATCTTCCTTCGGCGCACCACTAAATTGGCATTGATTAGTCACCATGTGTAGAATTTGTCCTTTGATTTCATAATCTGGCGCATTAATGTCTGGATGAGTAATTGCGTGACCTTGGCCAGTGCGTTTAGCTCTCATTCGGTCTTCCATACTTAATGGTTCCAGATTCTCCATAATTGAATTTGTTAAATCCGAATCACTAGAGGATTCTGATTTAATGGTTCGTTCCTCAACAATCTCTGTTTGAATGATTGGTGGTTCCGGATGAAAATTTAGTGGTTCAGGATCTATGAATCGTTCCTGAATATTCTCCGGATTCTCAATTGTGAGGTCGGGTTCAAAAAATGGATTATCGGAAATTTGAACTGGAGTACTTGGTCGACTGGATGACGATTCTAAAGAAAAATCAACGGCGGTAATATTTGCTAAATGTCTTGATCTAGTTACAGGTGGTGAACGTACAAAAGGTGGTGAACGTCTTGCTCGGTGCATTCACTGAATATCCTATTAGTTTTTAAAAGAAAAGAAAAATTATAATAAGTTATCCAATCAACAGACTTTTCTGATTTTGCCCACGTTTCGAATATCCAAAAGATGCAGCAGAGGGGCAGGATTCGTTTGGTCTCAATATAATTGAGGACTGTTTTGCTCCAATAACCCGGTCCACGTACAAATCCAACTATTACTACGAACCAGAAAATTTTGATGTCTATCAATTTAACCACTTAAAATAAATTTTCGTAATTTTAAGAAAATTAGATAAGAAGTAGAATAAAAATCTATGTCCTAAAACTAGAATAGCGAGAAATAAGAAAGAAAAAGAGCGTGTCGGAAAAAGGTCGAAAAAGAAAAATGGTTGAAAAATAAAAGGTGACGGAAAAATAAAAGAAACTTATAACACTTAAAAACACTTGACTAACCTAACCTTATTACTACAACTAACTTAAAATTATAATCGCAAATTGAGATTACTAATTGGAATGATAATTGATACATAGGAAAAAGTCGTCTAAAAATATTAAAGCTTACAGGAAAAACTAAATCCCAAATGGAAATAACTTAAAAAGAAACTAAAACTTAAAAAGGCGTCGCAAAATTCTAAAGCACCTAAATCTTAGTCTAAAGAAAAAGCACTTAAGGAATTCTACGGCAAAGCCTAAAAATCTAGAAGTAAAAATAACTATGGCAAAAACTAAGTTTAAAACTAAATATAAGCTAAAAATACAAATATTACGCTAAAACGATTAAAAAGGGACAAAATATAAAAATATACAAAAAGTTGTAAAAAGTACAATTTTTATAAAAATATTATTTTTATATTATTTTATAAAAGCATTAATTTTTATATATTAAAACTAATTATAATTAATTATACTAATTAAATTAAAACTTAAACTAAATTATAATAATAATTAAACTAATTAGGGTTAAAATAATAATAATAATAATTAATTACTCCTAATTAAATGCAGATTAGGGTTTCTGTCGGTGTCAGAGTGGCTCCGCGAGTTGCAGTAGTCGAGGCAGCAAACTCCGCGAGTCGTGGGGTTCCAGAATTCAACTCAGGTACAGTTTTTAATTCGACGTGTTTTTTTTTATGATTTATGTTTTAAATAAAAACAAAATACTTAAATAAAACTTATATAAAAATAAAGAAACTTTATAAAACTTAAATATTTAACAAAATCTTAAAAATACTTATATTTTTGTTTTCTTTTTATATTTTCGAATATTTAAAACGTATTTTTATAAAAACTAATTTTAATAAAAGTAAACTAAAAATCTTTTTTTTTTTTATATTAGCGTTGCGCTTCCGGCTTTTAAGCGATTCCCCGGCAGCGGCGCCAAAAATACTTGATAGTTATGCGAGGTGTATATAAAATAGCTATTATATTTTAGCAGAAAATACTATTAAATACGATACAATTTTACACAAGATATTTATTTATTTAGAGAATGGATATACTTAAACCTTGCTACAACACTTATAGGCAGTGTACCTAATCGTACAGTAGTGTAGTTTTAAGTAAGTCCGGTTCGTTTCACAGGGAAAATCTTTAAACAAAGCTTAACGCTATATTAGTTTACTTTTATAAAAATACAAATATATATATAAATAATATTATTATTATAAAGGGGGGGTTTTTACCGTTTAATGACCGGTTTGTCGATTTTAAAACTTCAGTCGCAGTTAAAACCAAATGTAAAATAATAAATAAATACAAGACTTAATTTAAAGCATAAAGTAAATAACGATAATGAAATTGCGATTAATAAAAGTGCGTTAAAATAAACTTGTGATAATTAAAAAGTACGATAATTAAAAGTGCAATTAAATACAATAACAATAAAAATGCGATAATTAGAAGTGCAATTAAATATAAAATAAAGGAAATTAAATATGAAATAAAAGAATTATGCTTATTTAAACTTCCGTAATCATGATGTTTGACGTGTTGATTTTTGTTTTATGCCCATGGGTTAATTGTCCTTTGTCCTGGATTATTTAATATGTCCGTCTGGTTTTGTCCATAACAGTCCATCAGTCATAAATATAAAGTGCGAGTATCCTCGTCAAATTATCCTTATACCCGAAGTTAAATATTCCAACTAATTGGGGACTTAAACTATAACAAGATTTTAATACTTTGTTTAATAATTACACCAGGATGTCGACTGAGTGTAACCCAAGGTTTTAATATTTTGTTATCAATTATGCCAAGTGTAGCGACCCGACCAAATCGTCATTGACGGCGCCGTCTACATAGGTCCCGTTACGTGGTCATAAGTCTTTAAAACAACGTTTGACCGAAAGATATGTCGCATTCATTTCAAATGTAAAGGTTGTTCAAGTTTACAAGAATAGTTCCACCACAAGTTACGATACAAAGTTTTAAGTACAAATGAAACTTATGCGACACAATTTAAAAGTATCCAAAAGACGCTCCATGTATGCATATATACTCGACATTCAATGCAAGTATCAAAAATAATGAGCGGAAGCATGTATCATGTATCGTTCAAGGACCTGAGAAAAACATAGAAATCTGTCAACGAAAACGTTGGTGAAATCATAGGTTTAAGTAAGTAAGTACAAGTGAACCACAAGATTTGCATCAAAGAAATAATAGTAATACATTCCAAAAGTTTGTTTCACGAGCACCCAATTATCAAAGCTTAACATTCCATCCATTGTATACCCCATCCATAGTGCTAGAACAAACACTGATTCTCGAAAATATATTTCATCCGTAGACGGTAGCGAACCGTCAAAGATGAGGGTTGTCAACCCATATGGCCATATAACATAAGTTCTCGCTTACACCCGGCAAGTGTAACTAATGATAATCGAATTGAGGATTTTTGTTCTAAACTCGTATGTAGAATGTTTGTTTTCCCGTTCTTGTGTTCACTTAGTTCAAAAGAATCGTTTATGTTTTCTCATCCCAAATATAAGTTCAAAAAGAGTAAAAGTGGGACTATGATCTCACCTTGAGTGCAAGAGTTAATAAAGTACTTCAACAAGTAGACGCGTGCAAAGACAAAGCTAGTCTTGACCTAAACATATAGGTTGTATCAATAACGGTAAACACAAACGGTCAAAGATGTTCAATTAGTCCTATGGCTCGTTACGACTCGATTAATAAAGCATGTGAATCAATTTGTCAAGTTTCATGCACGATACAAGTAGTTAAGTATGTTAGAACGATTGTATAATCGTTTGGTTAAGTTTGACTAAAAGTCAAACTTGGTCAAAGTCAAAGTCAACGGGGTCGGGTCGGGTATCCGACAATTTTCCCAAGACGAGAAGTCATATAAGAGCCTAATAGTCAAGTTTCATGTTAAACGGAGTTTTAGTTAAGCGGAAATATTTTTGTGACATTTAAAAACAAAAGAGAGTGGCCTGGGGCTTTTGCGCGGCGCGCACTGGGTTGCGCGGCGCGCACCCAAGTGCAATTTCTGGTCAGAACTCAACCAAGAAGGCAAACATCTGGGATCTCTGATTCTGCGCGGCGCGCGGGTAAATGCGCGGCGCGCAATACCTGGGAATCATGCAGTTTGCAGAAAAAAATGGTCCAAGTCACGAACCAAAATACAATATAACACATTTCATGCACCGAAAACACTTAAAACGCATAACCTATATCATTAGAAAGGTAATTTGACAAGGAAAACAACTAAGCACATTTCATCAAGCAATTCATCACTAACAACAACCAAAAACCGCATTAAACGTTCATAATCAAAGTTTCAAGTTCTAAAACGCATTTTATGATTCGGGCAACCAATTTACATGTATGATATGCCGTTTCGAAGGTAATCATACACACATTGCAACAAAATTCTTATCTACAATATTTCATAGCATTTGGTGCATCAAAAGTTCATCTAAAGCTTATCAAACCCTAATCCAAGTTCACAAAATCAATAATCGCGTTTATGAAGTTTCTTTAATCAATCTATACATCAAAATGAAGCTAATGATACTAGTAACACTTTTAAAACATGCACATTAACAATCTAATAACATTTGATCATCCAAAATCAAGGATTTAGCAAGAAATTTTCATAATGAACTAGTTACACCAAAAACAACAAATCGAGCATACAAATTACATACACGACATCACAATGAGCCATAGACACTAATTAACATACTTTTAAGTCAAGAACACAAATTTAAAGAAAACTAGTGTTTTAGAAATGTTACCCAAACGAGATGAAGTTGGTACCAAAACGAAGAGGATGAAGAGAGGATCACGAATATGTAATTTATTTTGTTGTAAGCCTCCTAGATCGAATTTAGATGATGATTGAATGAATTTGGAAATTGGGTGTGTTCTTGCTAGAGAGAAAGAGAGAGAGAGAGAGAGAGAGAGATGGTTGAATGGTGGTGATTGGGGTAGACTAGGTGACCTAGTCAACTAGTTTGCCCCGTGTCAATTTTAGTCCCTCGAGTTTGTAGTCGGGTGCGGAAAATACCTAAACGGAATATTTTAAAACGCGTATTAACGGGAGATGTTATAAACATATAACGGAGTTTAAATTAGTATAACGGAAAAGAAAACGGAAAAAGGCGGGATGTTACATTACCTACTCCTTAAAAGAAATTTCGTCCCGAAATTTAAGTAGGCGTAGTAGTCGTTGTTTCTTCCTCGAGATCTTGCGTTTCTGAATTCACAAATAGATGAGGATACTTCCTTTGCATTTGATCTTGTCTTTCCCAAGTAAACTCGGGTCCCCTTTTGGCGTTCCAACGGACTTTAACAATCGGGATTCGGCTTTGTTTCAATGTCTTGACGGAGGTGTCCACAATTTCAACCGGTTCCTCCACAAAATGAAGTTTGTCATCAATAGTAAGTTCCTCGAGAGGGATGATGATATCGGGTTCGGCAAGACACTTTTTCAAGTTAGATACATGGAAGGTAGGATGAACGGAGTTCAATTGAGGCGGAAGATTTAAACGATAAGCAACGGTTCCAATACGCTCCAAGATTTCGAAAGGACCAATATACCGTGGATTTAGCTTCCCGCATTTCCCAAAGCGGATTACACCCTTCCAAGGTGCGACTTTTAACATGACGCGGTCACCGACTTGAAATTCAAGGTCGTTGCGTCTTTTGTCGGTATAGCACTTTTGACGACTCCGGGCCGTCCGAAGCCTATCTCGGATTTGAACGATCTTCTCGGTGGTTTCGTGAATGAGTTCGGGTCCGGTGATTTGTACGTCGCCTACTTCGGCCCAACAGAGAGGTGAACGACATTTTCGGCCATATAGCGCTTCAAAAGGTGCGGCCTTTATACTCGCGTGATAACTATTATTGTAAGAGAACTCGGCGAGAGGTAAGTGCTTGTCCCAAGCTTTTCCGAAATCAACCACGCAAGCTCGTAACATGTCCTCTAAGGTTTGAATTGTGCGTTCGCTTTGTCCATCGGTTTGAGGATGATATGCGGTGCTCATGTCTAAACGCGTTCCCAACGCTTCTTGCAAAGTACGCCAAAATCTAGAAACGAAACGGCCATCTCGGTCGGAGATAATCGATAAAGGTACACCGTGTCGGGCTACGATCTCCTTAATGTAAAGTTGTGCAAGTTTCTCCATTTTGTCCGTTTCTTTCATGGCCAGGAAGTGTGCGGATTTGGTGAGACGGTCAACAATAACCCAAATGGTATCATAACCGCCCGTCGTTTTTGGTAGTTTGGTGATAAAATCCATCGTTATTCTTTCCCACTTCCATTGCGGGATCTCGGGTTGTTGAAGTAGTCCGGACGGTCTTTGGTGTTCGGCTTTGACCTTGGAACATGTCAAACACTTGGAAACATAAGTAGCTACGTCCCTTTTGATGTTCGGCCACCAATATAGTTGTTTAAGGTCGTGGTACATCTTATTGGCACCGGGGTGAATCGAGTATCGTGACTTATGGGCTTCATTTAAAATAAGGCTTCGTAGGTCCCCATAACTAGGCACCCAAATCCTTCCGGCGTAATATCGGAGTCCGGTCTCCCTAATTTCGAATCGAGAGACGAGAATGTTCAAGAGCTCGTGTGAAAGGTTTTCATCCTTGAGGGCCTCATCTTGGGCTACCCGAATTTGGCTATTAAGGTTTGTGTGGATGGTGATGTTTAAGGCTCGGACACGAAGAGGCACCGCTCTTTCTTTTCGACTTAAGGCATCGGCTACTACGTTTGCCTTCCCGGGATGGTAACAAAGCTCGCAATCGTAATCGTTCAAAGTTTCAATCCACCGTCGTTGTCTCATGTTTAGTTGCTTTTGATCGAAAATGTGTTGGAGACTTTTGTGGTCGGTAAAGATAGTACTCTTGGTTCCATAAAGATAGTGTCTCCACATTTTAAGTGCAAAGACGACGGCTCCGAGTTCGAGATCATGCGTCGTGTAGTTTCGTTCATGAATTTTGAGTTGTCGAGAAGCATAAGCAATGACTTTCGTTCGTTGCATCAATACATACCCAAAACCATGTTTCGAGGCATCACAATATACAACAAAGTCATCATTGCCTTCGGGAAGTGACAAGATAGGAGCGGTGGTTAGCTTCGTTTTCAAGATTTGGAATGCGGATTCATGTTCGGTCGCCCAAATGAATTTCTTTCCCTTGTGAGTCAATGCGGTTAGAGGACGTGCAACCAAAGAGAAATTTTCGATGAATCTACGATAGTACCCGGCGAGACCCAAAAATTGACGAATGTGAGTAGGAGTAGTAGGAGTCTCCCATTTGCTAATGGCTTCGATTTTCGTTGGATCGACTTTAATACCTTGGTCACTTACAACATGACCAAGAAATTGAACTTCCTTTAACCAAAATTCACACTTGGAGAATTTGGCATAGAGTTGTTCTTGTCTTAAAAGTTCAAGCACAAGTCAGAGATGTTGTTCGTGCTCTTATTCATTTTTAGAATAGATCAATATGTCATCGATGAACACAATAACGAATTTATCGAGATACGGTTTGCACACGCGGTTCATAAGATCCATGAACACCGCCGGTGCGTTAGTGAGACCAAATGGCATGAAAAGGAATTCATAACTACCATAACGAGTTCGGAAAGCGGTTTTGGAGACATCTTCCCCCTTAACCCTCAATTGATGATAACCCGAGCGGAGATCGATTTTTGAATATACACAAGACCCTTGTAGTTGATCAAAGAGGTCATCGATGCGAGGAAGAGGATATCGGTTCTTAACCGTCAATTTATTTAGTTCACGATAATCAATGCACATTCGTAGGGATCCGTCTTTCTTTTTAACAAACAAAATCGGAGCGCCCCAAGGTGAATGGCTAGGTTGGATAAAACCACGATCAAGTAGTTCTTGGATTTGACTTTGCAATTCTTGCATTTCAGATGGAGCGAGTCTATATGGTGCACGTGCTACGGGTGCGGCTCCCGGAATAAGATCGATTTGGAATTCAACCGGTCGATGAGGCGGAAGACCCGGCAATTCGTCGGGAAATACATCGGAATAGTCACTAACAATTGGCACATCATCGATGTGCTTCTCATCGGACTCAACTTTCTTAACGTGAGCAAGGATCGCAAAACAACCCTTACGGAGTAGTTTTCTAACTTTAATACACGAAACGAGGTTGAGTCCGGTGCAACTCTTATCGCCATAGACGATCAAAGGTTCACCATTCTCGATAGGAATTCGGATTGCGTTAAGATCACAAAGAATGTGAGATTTCGTTTTGACTAACCAATTCATACCGATTATTACATCAAAGCTTCCTAGTTCCATGGGTATCAAGTCAATTTCAAATTCCTTACCCAAAATGTTTATCGTACACCCTCGGTAATATGTGTCGGCACTTAATAGTTTTCCGTCAGCCACTTCAATGGTATAAGTGGTATCTAATGGAAGAGGTGGAGTGCTAAAATAATGAGTCAAAGTCTTGGATACAAAGCATTTATCGGCACCCGAATCGAATAAACAGGAGACATAAGAATTGTTGAGAAGAAACGTACCCGTGACTAGTTCAGTGTCATCCCGGGCTTCCTCTGTGTTGATGTTGAAAGCTCGGCCGTGCGTGTTGGGGTTATCTTTCTTCTTTGGGCATGCATTTCTATAATGACCCGTTTGACCACATTCGTAACAAGTGCCCGTCTTTGGTGCATTGGGCCATTTTCGAGCAACGGGAGTGGCACTTTTACAATCGTTGGCCTTATGACCAACTCCTTGGCACCGGTGGCAAATTAACTTGCCACATTCACCAAAGTGATGTTTGTTGCATTTGTTGCAAAGAGGTAGGTTCCCGGCATAACCCCTCTTGCCGTCGGAGGTGTAAGGCTTCTTAGTAAAGTTGTTGTTGCTTGATTGGGAGGGTTCCCACTTTCTTTTGTTGCCGCCCGATTTATCCTCGGCCTTAGGTGCCGGAACTACGATTTCGTCAACCGTTTCTATCAATTTGCGGGCCATGTTCAAAGCTTCTTGATGATTAGTGGGTTTGGATGACATTACTCCGTGTTTGATGCTCTTTGGAAGACCATCCATGTAAAGTTCAACCCTTAAAGCTTCGGGGTTCACAAGATTTGGGCACATCAAGGCTAGTTCGGAAAATCGTTGATTATAAGCCTTGAGATCATTTCCGATCGCCTTTAAAGTTCTTAGCTCTTGTTCGAGCCTTTGGGTTTCTTCACGAGGGAAATATTCGACAATCATCTTTTCCCTCAAGTCGGCCCAAGAGAGGGCGTGAGCTTCATCGGTACCCACCGATTGTACATAAGTATTCCACCATGTAAGAGCGACACCGGCGAAGGTGTGAGTGGAGTATTTGACCTTGTCTTGGTCCCGACAACCGCTTATGCTAAAGACGGCTTCCGTTTGCTCAAACCATCGGGTGAGCACGACCGGTCCCCCGGTTCCATCAAAAGTGTGAGGTTTGCACCCCATGAAAGCTTTATAGGAGCATCCCTCGTTTGAGTTTCCGGCTCCATTGTTGTTGTTGTTGTTGTTGTGGTTGTTATTATTATTGTTGTTGGATGAGTGACCGGCCATGGCCGCATCTACGGCGGTGGCTATCATCCGTTCGAGAGCTTGTTCGGGAGTTTCATTGCGGCGTACACGACGAGGAGCCATTGTTCCTTCAAGACACAAGAATATCATTGATTAGTATTCTCAATAATACTAACCGTGATATAGAATAAAGATAAAGAGAAGTTTTTCCTCGACTCGCCTTAAATGCTTTATGTCATAATGTCGGAACGTTCATATGAGTCACCGTAATATAATCCCGGAAATTATATTACCCTGATTCATATGTGCATTCGACATCATTTCATATAGTCAATGTAGTGACCCGAACTTTTCCATGTTTATATATATTAATTGAGATTGATGTTTACATGATTAAATGTTTCCAACATGTTAAGCAATCAAACTTGTTAAGACTTGATTAATTGAAATAGGTTTCATATAGACAATTGACCACCCAAGTTGACCGGTGATTCACGAACGTTAAAACTTGTAAAAAAAACTATATGATGACATATATATGGTTATATATATAGTTAACATGATATTATGATAAGTAAACATATCATTAATTATATTAACAATGAACTACATATGTAAAAACAAGACTACTAACTTAATGATTTTGAAACGAGACATATATGTAACGTTTATCGTTGTAACGACATTTAATGTATATATATCATATTAAGAGATATTTGTACATCATAATATCATGATAATATAATAATTTAAAATCTCTTTTGATATTATAAACATTGGGTTAACAACATTTAACAAGATCGTTAACCTAAAGGTTTCAAAACAACACTTACATGTAACGACTAACGATGACTTAACGACTCAGTTAAAATGTATATACATGTAGTGTTTTAATATGTATTTATACACTTTTGAAAGACTTCAATACACTTATCAAAATACTTCTACTTAACAAAAATGCTTACAATTACATTCTCGTTCAGTTTCATCAACAATTCTACTCGTATGCACCCGTATTCGTACTCGTACAATACACAGCTTTTAGATGTATGTACTATTGGTATATACACTCCAATGATCAGCTCTTAGCAGCCCATGTGAGTCACCTAACACATGTGGGAACCATCATTTGGCAACTAGCATGAAATATCTCATAAGATTACAAAAATATGAGTAATCATTCATGACTTATTTACATGAAAACAAAATTACATATCCTTTATATCTAATCCATACACCAACGACCAAAAACACCTACAAACACTTTCATTCTTCAATTTTCTTCATCTAATTGAACTCTCTCAAGTTCTATCTTCAAGTTCTAAGTGTTCTTCATAAATTCCAAAAGTTCTAGTTTCATAAAATCAAGAATACTTTCAAGTTTGCTAGCTCACTTCCAATCTTGTAAGGTGATCATCCAACCTCAAGAAATCTTTGTTTCTTACAGTAGGTTATCATTCTAATACAAGGTAATAATCATATTCAAACTTTGGTTCAATTTCTATAACTATAACAATCTTATTTCAAGTGATGATCTTACTTGAACTTGTTTTCGTGTCATGATTTTGCTTCAAGAACTTTGAGCCATCCAAGGATCCATTGAAGCTAGATCCATTTTTCTCTTTTCCAGTAGGTTCATCCAAGGAACTTAAGGTATTAATGATGTTCATAACATCATTCGATTCATACATATAAAGCTATCTTATTCGAAGGTTTAAACTTGTAATCACTAGAACATAGTTTAGTTAATTCTAAACTTGTTCGCAAACAAAAGTTAATCCTTCTAACTTGACTTTTAAAATCAACTAAACACATGTTCTATATCTATATGATATGCTAACTTAATGATTTAAAACCTGGAAACACGAAAAACACCGTAAAACCGGATTTACGCCGTCGTAGTAACACCGCGGGCTGTTTTGGGTTAGTTAATTAAAAACTATGATAAACTTTGATTTAAAAGTTGTTATTCTGAGAAAATGATTTTTATTATGAACATGAAACTATATCCAAAAATTATGGTTAAACTCAAAGTGGAAGTATGTTTTCTAAAATGGTCATCTAGACGTCGTTCTTTCGACTGAAATGACTACCTTTACAAAAACGACTTGTAACTTATTTTTCCGACTAGAAACCTATACTTTTTTGGTTTAGATTCATAAAATAGAGTTCAATATGAAACCATAGCAATTTGATTCACTCAAAACGGATTTAAAATGAAGAAGTTATGGGTAAAACAAGATTGGATAATTTTTCTCATTTTAGCTACGTGAAAATTGGTAACAAATCTATTCCAACCATAACTTAATCAACTTGTATTATATATTATGTAATCTTGAGATACCATAGACACGTATACAATGTTTCGACCTATCATGTCGACACATCTATATATATTTCGGAACAACCATAGACACTCTATATGTGAATGTTGGAGTTAGCTATACAGGGTTGAGGTTGATTCCAAAATATATATAGTTTGAGTTGTGATCAATACTGAGATACGTATACACTGGGTCATGGATTGATTCAAGATAATATTTATCGATTTATTTCAATCTAACTGTGGACAACTAGTTGTAGGTTACTAACGAGGACAGCTGACTTAATAAACTTAAAACATCAAAATATATTAAAAGTGTTGTAAATATATTTTGAACATACTTTGATATATATGTATATATTGTTATAGGTTCGTGAATCAACCAGTGGCCAAGTCTTACTTCCCGACGAAGTTAAAATCTGTGAAAGTGAGTTATAGTCCCACTTTTAAAATCTAATATTTTTGGGATGAGAATACATGCAGGTTTTATAAATGATTTACAAAATAGACACAAGTACGTGAAACTACATTCTATGGTTGAATTATCGAAATCGAATATGCCCCTTTTTATTAAGTCTGGTAATCTAAGAATTAGGGAACAGACACCCTAATTGACGCGAATCCTAAAGATAGATCTATTGGGCCTAACAAACCCCATCCAAAGTACCGGATGCTTTAGTACTTCGAAATTTATATCATATCCGAAGGGTGTCCCGGAATGATGGGGATATTCTTATATATGCATCTTGTTATTGTCGGTTACCAGGTGTTCACCATATGAATGATTTTTATCTCTATGTATGGGATGTGTATTGAAATATGAAATCTTGTGGTCTATTGTTACGATTTGATATATATAGGTTAAACCTATAACTCACCAACATTTTTGTTGACGTTTTAAGCATGTTTATTCTCAGGTGATTATTAAGAGCTTCCGCTGTCGCATACTTAAATAAGGACAAGATTTGGAGTCCATGCTTGTATGATATTGTGTAAAAACTGCATTCAAGAAACTTATTTTGTTGTAACATATTTGTATTGTAAACCATTATGTAATGGTCGTGTGTAAACAGGATATTTTAGATTATCATTATTTGATAATCTACGTAAAGCTTTTTAAACCTTTATTGATGAAATAAAGGTTATGGTTTGTTTAAAAATGAATGCAGTCTTTGAAAAACGTCTCATATAGAGGTCAAAACCTCGCAACGAAATCAATTAATATGGAACGTTTTTAATCAATAAGAACGGGACATTTCAGTCAAGGTGGCGCGTCAATCAAATTAAACAACGTGAGATTAAGATGAACTAAGAGTAGATATGAGTAGAAGCGTTCGAGTATAAATGCACAAGTAGTCAAGTAATTCCTACTTCAAGTCTATATGCCGGTTGTAGTCTAGACTCACCAATGTACCCTATGACTCGGGGTTGACACTAATGAACTCTAAATCCCTACAACCAACGCTCTGATACCATCTGTAGCGACCCGACCAAATCGTCATTGACGGCGCCGTCTACATAGGTCCCGTTACGTGGTCATAAGTCTTTAAAACAACGTTTGACCGAAAGATATGTCGCATTCATTTCAAATGTAAAGGTTGTTCAAGTTTACAAGAATAGTTCCACCACAAGTTACGATACAAAGTTTTAAGTACAAATGAAACTTATGCGACACAATTTAAAAGTATCCAAAAGACGCTCCATGTATGCATATATACTCGACATTCAATGCAAGTATCAAAAATAATGAGCGGAAGCATGTATCATGTATCGTTCAAGGACCTGAGAAAAACATAGAAATCTGTCAACGAAAACGTTGGTGAAATCATAGGTTTAAGTAAGTAAGTACAAGTGAACCACAAGATTTGCATCAAAGAAATAATAGTAATACATTCCAAAAGTTTGTTTCACGAGCACCCAATTATCAAAGCTTAACATTCCATCCATTGTATACCCCATCCATAGTGCTAGAACAAACACTGATTCTCGAAAATATATTTCATCCGTAGACGGTAGCGAACCGTCAAAGATGAGGGTTGTCAACCCATATGGCCATATAACATAAGTTCTCGCTTACACCCGGCAAGTGTAACTAATGATAATCGAATTGAGGATTTTTGTTCTAAACTCGTATGTAGAATGTTTGTTTTCCCGTTCTTGTGTTCACTTAGTTCAAAAGAATCGTTTATGTTTTCTCATCCCAAATATAAGTTCAAAAAGAGTAAAAGTGGGACTATGATCTCACCTTGAGTGCAAGAGTTAATAAAGTACTTCAACAAGTAGACGCGTGCAAAGACAAAGCTAGTCTTGACCTAAACATATAGGTTGTATCAATAACGGTAAACACAAACGGTCAAAGATGTTCAATTAGTCCTATGGCTCGTTACGACTCGATTAATAAAGCATGTGAATCAATTTGTCAAGTTTCATGCACGATACAAGTAGTTAAGTATGTTAGAACGATTGTATAATCGTTTGGTTAAGTTTGACTAAAAGTCAAACTTGGTCAAAGTCAACGGGGTCGGGTCGGGTATCCGACAATTTTCCCAAGACGAGAAGTCATATAAGAGCCTAATAGTCAAGTTTCATGTTAAACGGAGTTTTAGTTAAGCGGAAACATTTTTGTGACATTTAAAAACAAAAGAGAGTGGCCTGGGGCTTTTGCGCGGCGCGCACTGGGTTGCGCGGCGCGCACCCAAGTGCAATTTCTGGTCAGAACTCAACCAAGAAGGCAAACATCTGGGATCTCTGATTCTGCGCGGCGCGCAGGTAAATGCGCGGCGCGCAATACCTGGGAATCATGCAGTTTGCAGAAAAAAATGGTCCAAGTCACGAACCAAAATACAATATAACACATTTCATGCACCGAAAACACTTAAAACGCATAACCTATATCATTAGAAAGGTAATTTGACAAGGAAAACAACTAAGCACATTTCATCAAGCAATTCATCACTAACAACAACCAAAAACCGCATTAAACGTTCATAATCAAAGTTTCAAGTTCTAAAACGCATTTTATGATTCGGGCAACCAATTTACATGTATGATATGCCGTTTCGAAGGTAATCATACACAAATTGCAACAAAATTCTTATCTACAATATTTCATAGCATTTGGTGCATCAAAAGTTCATCTAAAGCTTATCAAACCCTAATCCAAGTTCACAAAATCAATAATCGCGTTTATGAAGTTTCTTTAATCAATCTATACATCAAAATGAAGCTAATGATACTAGTAACACTTTTAAAACATGCACATTAACAATCTAATAACATTTGATCATCCAAAATCAAGGATTTAGCAAGAAATTTTCATAATGAACTAGTTACACCAAAAACAACAAATCGAGCATACAAATTACATACACGACATCACAATGAGCCATAGACACTAATTAACATACTTTTAAGTCAACACCACAAATTTAAAGAAAACTAGTGTTTTAGAAATGTTACCCAAACGAGATGAAGTTGGTACCAAAACGAAGAGGATGAAGAGAGGATCACGAATATGTAATTTATTTTGTTGTAAGCCTCCTAGATCGAATTTAGATGATGATTGAATGAATTTGGAAATTGGGTGTGTTCTTGCTAGAGAGAAAGAGAGAGAGAGAGAGAGATGGTTGAATGGTGGTGATTGGGGTAGACTAGGTGACCTAGTCAACTAGTTTGCCCCGTGTCAATTTTAGTCCCTCGAGTTTGTAGTCGGGTGCGGAAAATACCTAAACGGAATATTTTAAAACGCGTATTAACGGGAGATGTTATAAACATATAACGGAGTTTAAATTAGTATAACGGAAAAAGGCGGGATGTTACACCAAGTGTCCTTGTACATAATTTCACCCCTGTTTTAATTATTCTAGTGGCTATTAATCCATTCCCGTGTCCGGTTAAATAAACGATTATTCGCACATATAAATACCCCGCCCATCGTGTCCGATTGAGTGTATATGGTAATTTATAGGGACGCCCAATTGTAAATCTTTATATTAACATTAACAAACTATCATTTAGTTAAACAAATATAAAGCCCATTAATAGCCCATAGTCTAATTTCCACAAGTGTCGTTCTTTTGTCCAAACCCCAATTATGGTACAAAGCCCAATTATCCAATTTTAATAATTAGCCCAACATCATGATTACTTCGTTTTAAATAAGCATAATAATAACTTAGCTACGAGACATTAAATTAAAAAGGTTGAACATAACTTACAATGATTAAAAATAGCGTAGCGTTACACGGACAGAATTTCGACTTACACCCTTACAACATTCGCTAACATACCCTTATTATTAGGATTAAAATTAAAATTAAAATTAAAATTAAAATTAAAATATAAATATAAATATTTACGTATAGATATAGAGAGGATGGATATATATGTTGGTTTTTGCGATCAGAATTCGTTTGCTTTTATAGGGAGTTTCAGAATTTGGGGCTCCGCGACTCGCGGCCCTTTTTGCCTTCAAATTTCACGAGTCGCGGAGTTTGTAAATACAGCTCACTCCATTTTGGCTCTTTGTTTACCGACGGATTATTATATAAATATAATATATATATATAATTTATATAATTAATTATATATTATATTATATTTATATACATAGTTAACTTGTAATTTTTAGTCCGTTGCGTCGAGCGTTGAGAGTTGACTCTGGTCCCGGTTCCGGATTTTCGAATGTCCTTGCGTACAATTTAATATCTTGTACTTTGCGTTTTGAATCTTGTACTCTTGTAATTTCGAGACGTTTCTTATCAATAATTGGAACCTCTTTGATTGTCTTTTGTACTTTTGAGCTTTTTGGTCGTTTGCGTCTTCAATACGTCGAATCTGTCTTTTGTCTTCACCTTTTATTATTTAAACGAATATCACTTGTAAATAGAACAATTGCAACTAAAAGCTTGTATTTCTTGAGGAATAATGCTATGAAATATATGTTCGTTTTTAGCATTATCATAAAGCATGTATGACTTCATGCACATAGCTTGTCTAACATATAAGCAAACAGCGGAAGACTTCTAGGGAACCTGAGAATAAACATGCTAACAAGTGTCAACACAAGGTTGGTGAGTTCATAGTTTTAATGTTTCGCATAATCTGTATATAAAGTTGGATCACAAGATTTCAGTTGTTTCATCCAAAACTGTTTATCAAAAGATTCTACAAGATTGAGCACCCTGGTAACTAAACTTAACGTATATATAATTTGTACCCTTTGTATAATCATCTTAATAATACACGCAAACCAACGTGTACACTTCTCAAATAGCATACGTCCGTTAAAAGGCTAGCGCTCTAGCTCGGACGGGGATATCAAGCCCTATGGATCCATATACAACTACTCGCGCCCACCAGTTCTTATAACTGGCAGTTACTAGTTACCAAAGCTAAGGGATTTTCGGTTCAAACTCAGTGTAGAATTTAGTATGTACTTGTATCCATTGCGTTTAAAATAAAGTGCATGTATTCTCAGCCCAAAAATATAGATTGCAAAAACAATTAAAAAGGGAGCAAATGAAACTCACCTTAGCAGCATATAAAGTCGTTCACCAAAATGTGACCGAAACTCGGATTACCAAATAACCGTAAATCTCAACCTAGAGAACATATGTTGGTCAATAAATGTCTATCAAGCTAGGTCAGGTCATAGTGTATCACAATCCTAATGCTCGAGATTGACATACAAAAGTTATCAAAAGTCATTTCAAAAAGTCAACCTGACCCAATATGATCTTTTAAAATCTATACTATAGTTTGAATGAACATGGTAATCGAAAATAGTTTAACATTTCACATGGTTTCCCAATACTTGAATAATTAGACTATAGTTTTATAAAGCTTTAAAATATGATAAAACAGTCAATTTTGACAATTGTTCAACAAATCGAGACGTACCTTATATAGAAATTCATTTACTAGATTAGTAATATTTGAAAATCCAAATTATCAATCTTATAAACAAGTTGTTTAAATATCAATTGCAGATTCAAAGCAATTTCAATTAATGTTAATCATAATTCAGTTGTCCATATCTTTTAATTCGTTCATCGAAATTACGCGATCTCTAAATGAAAAGTTATTGATTTTTCGCCAGCTTTTCAAAAACATGCATATCATATACCTTATATCAGTAATATATGTATTAAATTCGTGATATATCATAAACTATTTAACGACAAAATTAATCGTACTAGCATGCATAATCCTATATACTCGAGCACTAGTCAGGGATACACTATTAATATATAGTAGATAAGATATAAATGCTTACGTATCAATATTGTGACTTAATATTGTAGAAAAGTACGTAGACGCGACGGAAATGATAAATGCTAGGTTGACCCTTGACTCATGATCATAACCCCCAAGTAATACCCATAACCTCCATAGCTATAACCCATAATTTCCTTAGCTCTATCCCGCTCGAAAAGCTTGTTTTGAAAATAACTTGCTCATGACCTCGTCGTAGTATTTTATGTATAATAATACTAATAATAATACTAACACTACTAATAATAATAATAAGATTTATAATAATAATAATAATAATAATAATAATAATAATAATAATAATAATAATAATAATAATAATAATAATAATAATAATAATAATAAATATAGAGAGCATAGATGGAGAGATATATGTGTGTGAGTGTCGACAAACTGTCCAATTTATAGAAGAATTCTGATTTCTGACCCCCATGCGATCGCGTGGGTTTTATGCCTATTTCTCATGCGATCGCATGACCCTCTGATCCAGCTCACAATCATTTGTTGTTTTATTTTTCGACATATTTAAATATAATATATATAATATATATAATTTAAATAATTAATTATATATTATATTAAATTCATGTGCATAGTTGACTTGTAATTTTCGTTCCGATGACTCGTACGTTGTCACTCGACTTATGTCCCGGTTCCGGTTTCTCGAACGCATTTTCGTACGCTTAGAAAACTCGCAATTTACGTTTTGTGACTCGTACCTTTGTCAAAATATAATCTTAAATTATCAATAAACTATATCATTCAAAGTGTATCTTAAACTTTCGAGTGTTTTGGTCATTTACTTCTATAAATCATTGTCTCGCTATTTGTTAATATATATATATATATAATAACAAATCGTTTTATGACCAAGTTAATATATATTTTCAACATTCATAAACACGTTTTAAATATACGTCGCAAGTTATTCATACAATTAATATTCCAACTTATCATATATATACAAATAAATATTTAAACCAATAAATTTAATGTATGGTATCAAACAATTAATACATTGTTACGTTTTCAAGTTATAGTATATATATATATATACATATATATATATATATATACATATATATATATATACATATATATATATATATACATATATATATATATATATATATATATATATATATATATATATATATATGTATCTATATATATATGTATCTATATGCATATAATTGTTCGCGAATCGTCAAGAACAACCGAAAGGTATTTGAATATATGAAAGTAGTTCAAAAATTTTGAGATTCAGTTTTACAGACTTTGCTTATTGTGTAGGAAATGTTAATCATAAAAAGATTAAGTTTAAATTTGGTCAGAAATTTCCGGGTCATCACAATTATGATTCATGTCGAAAGTTGTTTAGTTCAAACAGATTATAAAATCCGTAGCTCATCTAACACTATCAGATCGGCAAATCTTATATATATATATATATATATATATATATATATATATATATATATATATATATATATATATATATATATATATATATATATATATATATATATATATATATATATATAATATGTTCGTCAAAAATAAAGAAATAAATAATAATTTATATTTGAACCCCTATTAATTATTTGCGAGGCTCCTTGAAAATATGTATGAATATTTTTATATTTTTTTCAATTATTTTTATTAGACTCAGTTACGTATTTTAATTTTTGAGATTAAATTATAGTATATTTTTATTATCGACATTTAATTATAGGGGATGATACTCAAACACTCAATATTGATCCATACACACAGAATTAACTATTATGTCATTACTTACAATAATAGAAAGTCCCAAGATAAATTTAAGGTTATAATTGTAAGTTTTATGGTAAAAAGTGTGTATGGATCAAAAACTGGTGTGTGAGTACCACCTCCCTTAATTATATCGTGCAACAAGGTGCGTCTCTTATTTCAAACTATTTGTTTCGCCTTCCGTGGTAGTCAAACTTACCACGATAACGCAAAGGAAACCACACTAAAGTATTGACAATTAATTAACCATGCTACGCTGAATCTAGATAGATATAAAAGGTATTTGACCAAGCTACATTTAAAAAGAAATTAATGATCAAGCTACGTTTAAACTATCAACAGTAGATAGATGAAAACTTAATTATTTGGTTGAAAAAATACACTTCTCAAGATAGCTTTGCTGTTAAATTTCAACAATCTTTCACCTTGATGATAAAGGCTGTTTATGTAACTTGAGGTCATTAAGCTTCTAAAATGATCAAAAGAAGGATTATTAATACACTTTCCTCATAGTCAAGAACAAAAGGACTCTCATGTCTTGTGAACAAAAGGAAAACCAAACCAAAACCTGTGTATATTCTATGTACAAAAGGTATTATGTGTCTACAACATCTGTATTTCTACTAACAAACATGAAAAAACAAACGAGAAAAACCCGATAAAAGCGAAAAGTGAGTGAACCGACGGTGACATTTCACCCGCTTGTTTCAAAGGAGACTCGAAACCCTGTACTTGGACCTTGACTTGAAGCCGCTTCAAGCCCATGCAACATCTTAACTACATCTACAGTATCATCAAGATAGTACTTGGCCATACTCGGTTTTTGGCCGACAGTACAAGCAAATACTTCTGCTATCCCACGATTCACAACCGAGCTTGAAATCTTTTCAAACATGTCCTCGTCTGACCGATCGTCTCCTATGCATAAAACAAAATCCAAAGGCTTCCCCTTACTTTGCATTTTTGCAATTAAGCTTTCCACCACCACTCCTTTACTCACACCCTGCAAATAACACCAATGTTTCATTGAAACCCTATTTTTTACACACAAACATTAGGGTGTTGTTTGTTTTGATATAGATCTTATTATGTCTTATGTATGCGTGCCCGGAGACGTTTTTACTGCATATTGTTTGTTTTTCTTTTCCGAAGACATAAGATAAAATAACGTCTTATCTGTCTACAAAGTTGCAGACTTAGCATTATGCTTCTTAGTACTACATAAAAGATTAAGTTATTTTGCAGACATAAAAACAAACCGTCATTACTATTCAGAATACAGACAGGTCTAGAGACATGTTTTTTCTAATTTTAAATCGCCTCATATCGAATCTGTAGGTTTTTTTATTTACAGAGTTTGTGATATTGCCAACTTATAATCATATCAAATTTTTTTAATAATATAAAAACACTTCGGCCAGACAAAAACATCCTAAAAAACAAACAACACATAAGTTTTGTCAAAGGATATAGTTTTTTACCTGCGGATTAACCTCGACAATTTGTTGACCTCGTTTAACGACTACGGGCTCATTGGCGAGCACACTTTCAAGGTGATCAAGTAGCTCTTTAGCCTGCCACATACCAAAATCAGGGTCCGCTTCTTGATGATGCCAAACTAAAGCACTCTCCTTTTGCTCTATAAATGAACCATCAGTTGCTTCAGTATAATGCTCCATCACTGGCAGTGCCACCTTCTTCCAATCATCATCCACCGCTAAACCGCCACAACATTCCCACTCTGAATCACCGCTCCACCTAGTCAACCACCCATGTTCCGCCGATAACCCAAGATTCTTACACGAATCAAACCACTTGCTTAACAAATCTTTCCCTCTACCACTAACGATAAACACCACATTCTTAGGGTCATTCGACAGCACATTCAATATCGAAATAACTTCTTTACTTGGCGTTTTATCAACCGAAGCTTGTGGCATTACAGTTCCATCATAATCCAGTAAAATTAACCGGCTATTTGTCTTCTTATAAGCTGAAATGATATGTTCAACCGAAAGTTTCCTGAAATTAAACCCGAGAGCCACAACACGAAAGCCCAAACCAAACCCGACCCCCCAACACCTCTTATGAAAATGCTCTTTACAAGCCCGCTCAAGGTCTTGACCGAAACTTTTAGCCCAATAACCAACATCATGAGTACTAACATACTTATAATGTTTCTCATGTCTCAATTTCTTCTCGTTATCCGACATCGTAATGGCTAAACTCATCGCCTCTGTAACCGACTCAATGTTCCACGGGTTAACCCTAATCGCACCACTTAAAGACGGTGAACACCCTATAAACTCGGACACAATAATCACACTCTTTCTATCTTTCGGTTCATCGATCCCCAACGCTTTATCCAACACGGGACTACTTTGTCGTGAAACGGTGTACTTATAAGGTACCAAATTCATACCATCACGAACCGCATTCACCACAACACATTCAGATATAGCATAGTATGCAACCTTATCGTGTGTCGAAACGGGCCCATTAACAAATACAATCGGGTAATACCCATCTTGACCAAACCGCTCATTAACCTCATCAGCTACTTTTCGTGTCTCGTTTTCAACTTGTTGAATATCATAACCCTTACTTCGAGCCGGATTAACAATCTGAACCAAAACCACTAAACCCCTTAATTCGGGATAGTCTTCCAAGAGTTGACCCATTGCTAAAAACTTCAAACTAATCCCTTTAAACATATCCATATCATCAACACCCAAGATCACAACTTTACCTTGATAAACCCTCTTCAATTCTTCAACTTTTTTACCCGTTTCAACCGAATTTTTAACCGACTCAATCTGCCCCATATGGATCCCAACAGGTAAAATCTTTATACTTACTGTTCTACCATAATACTCAAGCCCAATATACCCTCTTTTAGACTTATAATCAAGTCCCAACATTCTACTACAACATGATAGAAAATGTCTAGCATAATCAAATGTATGAAACCCAATTAAATCACAATTCAACAAAGCTCGAAGAATCTCGTCTCGAACTGGTAACGTTCGATATATCTCCGACGACGGAAACGGACTATGCAAGAAAAACCCGACCCGAACCCGATGAAATCTTTTCCTTAAAAAAGTAGGCATTACCATTAAATGATAATCATGTATCCAAACATAATCTTCATCAGGGTTAATCACTTCCATTACTTTATCAGCAAATACTCTATTAGCAGAAACATAAGCTTGCCATGCGACCCGATCAAACCGGACCCCATGAGTTCGGGTCACGGGTAACATGTAATGAAACAAAGGCCATAAATAATGCTTACAAAAACTATGATAATATTTATTCTGTATATCAACATTCAAAAAAGTGGGTACACATCGAAACTTATCTAACAACATTTGAGCCGCTTCTTCTTGCTCCTTCGGGTCGACATCCACGGGTAAGGATCCGACATATACACACTCCACATCCGACCCGAACCCGGATTTTAACTGAAGCACTAACGAATCCGGGTCGTATTCAAATACCCATTTTTTTGTTTCTTCATCACGGTGACATATCACCGGTAACTGATTCGAAACAATGATCCGACGTTCCGGGTTATGATTATTGTAATTATTACTATTATTATTTGTTTCGAATTCGGATAATATTCCGGGTACGGTCATGATTCTTGGTATTCTGGGACGATCAACAACACATGAATAATCATCAAGGTTAAGCAAATTAAAGGACGAACGAGACAACATTATATTAAGGAAAATAATAAGTGGGAGTTATTGTTATTTGTGTATGATGATTAATATTTGTGTATAAATAATAAAATTGAAAATGGGAATTCATGGGAATGAAGAAGGTGGTGGTATGGTGAAGAGGATAAGAATGAAACAAGTAGAGAGACGACCGACTTTAGTTGCTATATAAAAATGTTTGGGAAATGGGTCGGGTCAAATGATTGACCCGGTTTTGTTTTTTCAAAGAACAATATTGTTTTTGCGTTTCTAACTGTAACCGACTCTATCTCCTTTTCTCTCTCTCTTTCGCTAACCAGTTCTGTGACCGGATGCATTTCATAGGTTTACTTTTTTTAGAGTTGGAGTTTCGTAAATTAGAGTAAGTTACTGTTTGTGATGCGTGATGTACAAGCTATGAAGCAGTTTTGCTTTGTATTTGGAAAGAGATACGTGTGTGTTAGTAATTTGTTCTCAATGTTACATTTTACCATGATCTATAAGAGTTTTACATAGTACAACCATATATTTTGTAGGAATAATCATTATACATACATATACTTAATATACAAAAACTATGAATAGTAACAAAGGGGTATTTTTGACTTTTCATTTTTCTGAAAAAAGAGGAAGTAAATTTTTTATTTTTATTTTTTCGTTCTTTTTTCAAACATTAAGTCATTAAGATCACATGAAAACGGCTCTATTTTTGAGTCAACAACAACCGTCGATTTATTGACGTCTTGAATGCTTTTTAGGGCCTAAAGACATTATTTAAAATTCATGAAAATTTGATTCTACCATTTTCATGACGTCTCAATTTTATTTTTATTTTATTTACTGTTTTTAAAAAGAATTTCCTACTTATTGGCCGGAGGTCCACTCAGAAGCAATATCTTTATCCGTCGAATATAGAGATGTGTGACTTTCTCTACTTATGAGAGTGCTTTAGTATACCACTCATTTTTTTTAAAGACACTCACAGTGGAATACTTACTAATTTACACATCATATACTAAATACACAAATATATGATTAATGATAATCACATGTGTTACTACAAACCATTTCAAATATATTATTGATTACAAAAATCATCAGAGTATCACTGTGTCAAACATCTTCAGTTGCCCGGTAAAACCAATCCAAAGCTATTATTACACACATGCAGTGCAAAACACTGTGGGGGAATTAGCACAACGCTAAGTGAATGGAAATAACAAGGTGGACATCACTACAAGCATCAAGCACAGCTTAAAGGCACTGGTCACTAGATCACTTAAAGTCATACACAAGAGGACCGGCAACCCATAGCTGATCAAGCTAGAATATACCGATAGCCCCTACTACTGAATCATTGGTATAGCGCTCCAGACTTGACGAACTCATCATTCACACTATACCACCAATCAGTAATTACGGACCCAACACTATTACCCAACACTAAGGTAAATAGTGTTCACATCCTACGTCGGAATTACACCATTGACGTTACGTCGGAATTACACCATCGACGTTAACACTGAGTGCGCACCTAATCACATATAGTCACTACACTGGTCACAGACTCTTAAACAGTCTAGTCATAAGCATGGCACAGATCACTATACTTGTCACTGTATAATCACATCCATAAAGATAGTCCCACTCACCTGGAAGCACAAGTACTCAGTTGTCTTATATCACTGAGTCTTCACCTTTTCGTTTATCACCTGAGAATATCATACCTCTAGTTAGTACACTTTTCAATCAGGTTACACATCTGAATAAATAAACACAGTAACAGGTTACACATCTGAATAAATAAACACAGTAACATAGTAAAAGGGGACATAATTGCACTTGGCCCAAACATACAAGCACTGTCACTCGCACGGATGAGGTCTCACTCGTACAGCAGACTAGCTCACTCGTACGGGTGAGTATCCTCACTCGCACGACTGACCTATCACTTGTACGAGTGATTTTCAAACTCACTCACATGATTTATGTGACGACCCAGAAATTTCCGACCAAATTTAAACTTAATCTTTATATGAATTTGGCACGATAAGCAAAATCTGTAATGTTGAGTCTCAAAATATTTGAACTGTTACATGAATTCATTGAGCCTTTGACTATTCCCGACGATTCACGAATAATTATGTGTATATATATATATATATATATATATATATATATATATATATATATATATATATATATATATATATAGTGGTAGGATCAAGAGGGAAGTAACCATTCGGGGGGAAGCGGGGGGAAGCAAAAACTTTTTTTTTTCGTTTTTTTTAAAAAACTTTGTTTACGAACATTATAGATGAGATGAAAATATGAACATTTAGTAGAGACACTTTGTGATAAATGTTTTTATTTTGGCGGAAAAACGCTCGAGGAAGTAATATATAACAATTATCGTGTTTTTCGAGCGTATTTTGAGGTTTTAGCTATTGGGGTTTGGATATTAGGGTTTAGATGTTAGGGTTTATAGGGTTTAGATATTAGGGTTTAGAAATTTAGGGTTTAGGGTTTAGATTTAGGATTTAGATTGAGTTTTTAACACGAACGGTTTAGGGTTTAGGGTTTGGTGTTTTGGGTTTAGGGTTTAGGGTTTAGTTTTTAACACCAAACCCTAAACCCTAAACTCTAAATCGGGCTAAATTTTACTTCACAAAACATGAAAAAAAACGTTCATATTCTTCACGAACAATATTATCTTAAATGTTATTTTTGTCGATCGTTTTTCCGCCTAAATAATAACATTCATCACGAAGTGTCTCTTCTAAATGTTCATATTTTCGTGTGATCTTGATGCCGGAAAAAAATTTAAAAAAAAAACGAAATTTTTTTTTGCTTCCCCCCGCTTCCCCCCGCTTGGTTACTTCCCCATTGATCCTGCCTATATATATATATATATATATATATATATATATATATATATATATATATATATATAGATATAAATTAAATATTACATGATTACTGAATTGTAATATTGACATATTTAGTAACAAGTTAAAATATAAATGTAGTATTATTTACTTTCATTATTAATAATTAGTATTAATATTAATAATAATGTTAATATATTATTATTAATATAATAGAATTGATACATCAAAATTGTTATATCATTATAATTATTAGTAACATTTTAAATTTAAGTTATTATAAATATAATACAATTTATTAATAACATTAATAATAATATCATCATAAATATTATTATAACTATTAGTATTATTATACTAAATATTATTATGGCAATTATTATTATCGGTTTTAATATGCTATTATTATTATTATTATTATTTCAATATTTTTAAGTTAATTTTTAATATAATTGTTATTAATATTTCAGTATTTTTTTTATTTTATTTTTAATCGAATTATTATTAATATTAATTAATTATATAAAAGTATATATACATGGAAATGGGAATCAAAATATGATTCATGTAACTATCATACTATTCTTGATTTACAGAATTCGTACAAATCATCTTCACAAAGAACAAATTCCGTTAGACATCATGATCAAACTATTTTATCTTTTATATTATTTTGTGTACTGCCAAAAATTCTTGTCGGCCTTAAATTCCTCATATGATTGATCAAGTCCAGTGATAACTAATCCATACGACCTTTTAACATCAAACATAACTTATACATTTCACTTATCTACTTCCATTTTTTTTGTTGTTGTTTTGTTGAGCAACCTCAAACCACCCTCACTATGCTTTTGAGCCAAAAACAAATCGTCGATCACCAAACCATATTTTCGTTCCTCCTTAAATTCTGTTTAAAGAACCTTGATCATCATCGAGAAACCAACTTCAACAACCATTTATCTTTTTGTTTTGACAACCTAACGAACCACCATTCTCCTCCTATTCTTGATTCGGCCAACCATAGTACACCACTAAGCTACTTGATCACCAATCAACTAACAAGCCCCAGTCAGAGAATTTGAACTGCTTTAGTACTTCGAAATAGGTATTACAACCGCCAGCTTTAAAAGATATGATCTGTTTGTGAGGTGTACACAACCATCATATTTAAAAGAGTGACCTGATTGTATGCTTTTTGCATGACCGTGCGAAATGCCGGTATGAGGGGGATATTCTAGATGCATTTTGTTAAGGTCGATTACCAGGTGTTTGTAGTTTGTATGAATGACTTTTATCTCTATGCCGTGCGAAATGCCTGATATGAGATTATGTTTATGAAAGATATTAAAAATCGCGAGGCAGCCTACGGGGGAGAAAAGGATACGAACCTACTCTGCTAAGAATTATGAAATATGATTTTGTACACGAGATAGGTGTACTGTTTTTAAATCGTGTGGTCTATTAAAATGATGAATTTTATTGTTTACGATAAACCTATGAACTCACCAACCTTTTGGTTGACACTTGAAAGCATGTTTATTCTCAGGTATGAAAGAAATCTTCCGCTGTGCATTTGCTCATTTTAGAGATATTACTTGGAGTCATTCATGACATATTTCAAAAGACGTTGCATTCGAGTCGTTGAGTTTATCAAGATCAATATTAAGTCATTCATAGTTTGGATATATTATGAAAGGGTATGCATGCCGTCAACTTTCGATGTAAGGGAAGTTTGTCTTTTAAAAACGAATGCAATGTTTGTAAAATGTATCATATAGAGGTCAAGTACCTCGCGATGTAACCAAATGTAATGTATTCGTCCAGATGGATTAGGACGGGTCATGAAAGTTGGTATCTGTAATGACCCGACTTTTTCGACTTGCTTTTATGCCTTGTGTTTTTGCGAAACTGCGTATTTGTGCGTACTGTGCTACTTTATACTCTGGAATCTTAATATACATGGTTTACTTTCATTTATACATTAAAACGTGCCTTAGAGTACGTATGCTACTTAATTTGATCACCGGAAGCCTTTATGACCGTTAGTGTCACTTGACGTTTCGAATAAACCGCGAACTGCGCACACGTTTAACTTTTGTCGTAATCAGAATATTATGACTACGAAATATAAATTATTATTTTATAATAATAATTACTGGAGTTTATGGATGCATAATTATGCGTAGTAATTTAATTATGCTTACTAGTTAGTCTTGTTGGACTTTCTACCTTGTTGGACTTAAGCCCACCCTACTCTAGCTAGTAGCCCATTTATTGAGCCCACTTATTAATTACTAGTGACCCAATAATAAGTAAGACAAATGCCCATTTATTAGAGGGAACATGCTAGCATTTATGTCAAGTATTATCCTTAATGTTGCATGTGATCCTAACATAAGCACCAACTTTAGACAACCATTAACCAAAAAGCAAACTTTTGTCCCCCTCCAAATTTTCGGCCAACTCACCCCACCCTCACCCCATTCACCTATAAATACCACCCTTATTCCATCCATTTTACACTTGCTTTCATTTGTTATTCACACACACTTACTCTCTAATTCTCTCTAGTTCTTTCTCTCTCTAAAAGTGTAAGTATTTTGAATTTTTCTTCTTCTTCTTCCCTTCTCACACACGAATTCATCATCATCATCTAAGGGTCTTGCTTTTTAGCTTTGATCTTGATTTCATCTTGTAGATTCAAACACGAATTTGAATCCCTCAAGAACATGGAAGATTCAAGCTTTCTAGCTTTGAATCTTCACCCACTTTGTACATCTATATTTTTTTTAACTTTAATCTTGTTATTTTGTTATAAAGATTCAAACTTGTGTTTGTAATCTTCATATAACTTAAAGATCTAAGCTTTATGCTTCAAAATCTTCAAGAACAATCAAGATGCAAGTTTTCTAGCTTGGATCTTCATATCTTTTGTTGGATCTAAGTTTTCTAACTTATGATCTCATTATTTTTTTAAAAAGATCAAAACTTGTGTTTATGGTCTTCATATAACTTAAAGATCTAAGCTTTATGCTTCAAGTTCTTCAAGAACACCAAAGGTTCAAGCTTTCTAGCTTTGTAACCTTGCAACTTGTGTGAAAAGGATCCAAGCTCTCTAGCTTAGGGTTCCATCACCTTATTTGACTTAGATTATGTTCATACTTGTTGATTGATGTAAAGTTTGTAGCTTTAGTTGTAAATGGAACTTGTAATTGTGTTAAGACTAAGGATATGATATAACTTTGGTTCATCATCCATCTAAGACTCTTAATTGAGTTGTGTTCTTACTTGGTCTTAACTTATTGTGTGTTGATGGTGGAATCTTGGTCAAGGTGATGCTAACCCATCAACGAGTTGTACACTTGAAGCTACAAGCATCAAGGATGAGAACCGTGATGAGCATCAAGCACTAAGAACTCCACCGGAGCACTTGTTTACTGTTTTTCAGGATCTGATCAGTAACCTGGGCTACTGTAAAGTTTATTTTCAGTTATCTCGGTTCGATTAGATGATTTTCCGTTTAGGCCTCGTCTTAATCCGAGTTACGGTTTAGGATTTATGACCCTCCGAAAGTCACTACGCCCTTGTAATGTTGTGCTGAAATTTCTGATCTACTCGCACTTAAACCGTCACCACGGTCAAACGAAGATGATTTAGGTTCTGAAAATTGGTCAGAGGTTAGGGGACTCATATACGGAGCCATAGCCACTGACTACGTATCTTTTCGATTTACGTAGAGGTCGTAACAGCTGACCGAAGTCAGCCTATTGTTTCGATCTCTATTCTTGTCAAACTTACTTAGCTTTTATGATGATGAATGATGATGATGATGACACTTAAACTTATTTTATGCACTATTAGAACTTATAAAGACAACCTACTGACCTAGTAACCTTTTATTTAGGTTGACGACCTTTCGGACCGACTTACTACTTGCACACTTTCGTTTCGACTTGTATTGCTTATTCACTGTGAGTTATAGCATCACTTTTTACTTATACTATTTTTGGGACTGAGAATACATGCGCCTTTTTATGTTTTACTTATTTGACACGAGTACTTAAACTTTACATATGTGTGGGTTATATAATGGCATAAACTTTCTCCTTAGCACGGTAACGTTTAACTATTGGTTTTTGAACCGGTAGACGCAAATCTTAGATATGGATCCATAGGGTTTGAAATCCCCACTCGGGCTAGTCGCGCTAGCATTTAACGGGTGTTTAATACTTCGAGGACATACGCACTCATCAGGTGTACTTTCAGGGAGTGATATTTATATTTACATTAAGTCTAGTTACCATGTGCCCATAGTTATACATATACTTTTCATACTGTTTTGAAACATTGAAATCTCGTGGTCAATCTTGTATTATTGTTACAACTTAAACTATAGCTCACCAACATTATTGTTGACGTTTTTAAGCATGTTTTCTCAGGTGCTTAGAGGTTTGTTGCTTCCGCTATTTAGACTTGCTGTCTTGGTGTTTAGACTTGCTGTTAAGGACCTGCTGTGCTAGAATTCTGCTGCATAATCTTAGAGATGTCTCAATCATGGAACGTTTCTTTTGCATTTGTAGTTTATGCTATTTTCAAATAATGACTTTGTAACGACCTTTGTGTCACGTTATCTTTTGTAAACGCTATCTTTTATGAATGCAAAACTGGTTTTCAAATAGCATGTAGTACTTGACCGTGTAAAGATCCTGTTGTTGACGAATCGTACACGATGGTTTTGTACGGGGCGTCACATTTGGTATCAGAGCATTGGTTGTAGGGAATTAGGTTGCATTAGTGAGTCTAGACCGGGCCGAGTAGGATTCACTAATAGGACTAATCTACAACTAGCTCGTTTACTTGTTTCTGTGAAACAGCTGCACGCTACTGATAGATATTACTACATGTTACTGCTTATTACTACTGCATGCTACCGCTTACTTTACTGCTGTATGAACTTACTGCATGCTACCGCTTCCTTTTACTACTATGTGAACTTGTTGTAAGCTATTGCTATTCTCGCTACTGCATGCTACTATCTGCTTTTGATTGCATGTTACTTCTGCTTAGTACTGTTATTATTGCCATGCTATGTTCTGCTGTAGACGATCTAGGATGCTGTAGTTACTATGCCTGATTACGTGCTTGCTACCCGTTTGCTTTTCGCCGTACCGACTTGGAGAATTTACCTTTCCTAGTTCAGATGTTTTTCTGAACCCTTTTCCCACTCGCCTAACCCTAAGGATTAGTATTGTAATCCACCTGTTACTACCGTACCACCGTTCCAGAGATCGAAACATTACTTCATGTAATCCAGGAAGAGTACCCCTCGGATTACACGCTCACTAAGGTTGATCCTCGGAGGAGGAGATATGCGAGGACTTGTCAGAGTAACCGCACCCCGAGCTCACCCTAATTAGCCACGTACAACGTATGAACATTAGAAGGATGTTCAGTTTCTGCAATATGACTCGTATCTCGTACACTTTTACGGCCGTCACTTATCTCTTTCATCTTTCATCGCTGCTCGACGATCTAACGACACTTCTGGATTTAGGTCCCCAACACTCTTAGGAATTGGAGAAGTCGGGAGGACATCTCCTTTCACAAGGTCATAGTGTCTTCCACTGATGCTCAGCCATACTCAAAGACTTGGGAGTCACCTCAAAACATATCGTATTACTACTTGCTACATGTACAACTCGACGTGAGACCCACATTAAATTTCTAGAAAGGAACCTAATGACGTTACCTGAACCGGAACATTTTGAAGAAATTTCGAGACATTTAGGCATTGATGCTTGACCTACGGAATCTATGCACCCACGCCGAGAAACCGTGAGATTAATTATGTAGATTTGGTTCTGAGATAGCATAGATAAAGCACCGTTAGATGAAATTGAGTAGAACTTGGAGTGATCACGTTACATTGACCATATGGAGTGATATTGGAATGAACGTACGATTTAGTACAATATAATGACGCCAGGCCAGCGTGGTTATATTGAAGTAAATCATGCAAAAGTTCCAATGTTACTATATAAGGAATATGAAGCGATTCAAGGGAAATTTTGGTAGGAACCACTTGAGTATACGCATTATGGTCTGTTAGAGGTAGGGAAAGAATAACCACGTAGCTCAGATATTGTACAAAGAAGGCCTTTATTGCAGAATTGATAACCCGAAAATTTGTTATAGATATAGACACCCTGGATACTTAAGGAAAAAGTTCTAAAATAGGAAAAACTTTGGACTCACTTGCGGTAGAGCGATCGTTATGGAAACTCGCATGGATCCTGATTATAGTTAGGGGACAATTCGTCACAACGTTTTATTGTCTCTAGGTTGTTTAATACCAGAGCGATAGAAACCTTATATCTAAGAACCTTAGTGTTATGACTGATAAGCCATTAACAACCATGAGCGTTAAGTATTCTATAGGATAAGCTAATGGTAAGCTGGCAGAGATAGAGGAGTAATTTAAGGTAGTACCTTAAAATTAACAGGTGGGTCATTTGGAGATGCCCTCATGCCAACAAAACTTGGAAATTTTAATGTATTAGTGGAAAGGATTATTTACCTATGCACAAACAAATGTTATTTGAGAAGGTTGATAGAATTTTTCGCGATAGTATAATAAGACTTAGTTGGAATGGACTTTAGGATTAACCTAATACTCATCAAGTTAGGAAGCTCTGATGAAATAGTTGGAACAGACTAGCTTTCAAGGATGAAAGCATAAGTTATTTATGAGAAGATTATTCGTATACTTCGCGAGAATGGTGAGCCAAAAGCCATCTGGGTTACTTCAACAACCCGAAATCCCACAATGAAAATGGGAAGAGATGACAATGGATTTCATCCCGAAGCTACCGAAAATAATAGGCAGTTATGACACTATCTGGGTTATCGTTGACCGCCTCACCAAATCTGCTCACTTTCTAGCCATGAAAGGAAACCGATGTAATGGACAAACTTCGATACATAAAGAAAATTGTACCCCGTCACTTCATCGATTCAAATTCTATATTTAGGACTACCCAAGAATCTTATTTGATACTCATTCTTACTCAACTCTAAATCCTAACTTATTCCGAGAGAATTCTTATTTGATGATGATCACACCATCATCCTTCTTACTTTGATATTAGTCATACCAGTTCAAAATTTTTCGAATCAATGGGAGGTTAATTCTCATCCTCATACTCTCCCTTTCGTATCTCACTTATAAGCAACAACTTTACACTTAAGCATTTTTGGTCGAAAGACTTATGACCTACCAATAGTCATCAACCACATTTAAACTCAATGGTTTTTATTACCTCAAAGATCACCCGAAAATTTCAAAATCTTTTACTCAATCCTCATTAATCTTTTCCCAACTTGTAACCTCCGAAATATGAAAATTTTGTTTGCCAAAATTTTACTCACACTATTTTACTATGCAATCCTCTCAAAGTTTTATAAAAATAAATTTATTTTATTGTCATTTTTATAAATTTTAGAAACCGTATATGTTATATATAATAAAGTAAGTAATTACTTATTTTTGACTAGTGCATATGAAAATTTACTTTCGCTTTTACAAAACAATTCTTTTATTCAAAAGATATTCTACTTGGAGTAGTCTATATTTACTAAGAACTTCGTTTCTTTCCTTACATTGTCACCTAAAACGATTTCTATAAAAAAAAAAATTCGTTGCTTATTATACAAAATTCTTCGTTGCTTATTCGTATCCAAGTCATCATGAAGACTTTACAACCGTCGAAATTGAGAGTTTCATATGTGTGTGTGTGTGTGTGTATGCGATGAAGGCACTTACTACCACGCCATGCAGAGCCTTCGGGCATCCACTAACACTTAAATCATTCAAAATTACTGCGTTACCCCAGGAATCTTATTTGTCACACCTGTCGGAGCAATGCTCTTTCTTACATAACTCTAAGTCCTGACTTATTCCAAGGGATTCACATTTAGTGATATTAACACCATTAGTATTCCGACTTTAACATTAGTCATAACCTGTTTGGCATTCTGCAAAGTTAAGAAACGATTAACTTCTCGACCTCATGCTCTATCCTTCATACCTCACTTTTTTGTAACGGCTCTGCACGTGAACATTTTTGGCCCAGAGACTTCTGTCCTGACAATTATCAAAACTACATTTAAATCATTAGTTTTCATTACCTAGTAACATTTCACCCGAATATTCAAAGATTTTCACTCAACACTCGTAACCTCTGAAATACGAAAAACTATGTTTATCAAAAATTTTACTCGTTGATTTTTACACGTTATTTGCGCGGACCTCACGAGATTTATGGACAAATGAAAATAATAAAATTTTTCTGTCACTTATGCGATTTATAAAATCATATATGTGTAGTGACCCGAACTTTTCCATGTTTATATATATTAATTGAGATTGATATTTACATGATTAAATGTTTCCAACATGTTAAGCAATCAAACTTGTTAAGACTTGATTAATTGAAATATGTTTCATATAGACAATTGACCACCCAAGTTGATCGGTGATTCACGAACGTTAAAACTTGTAAAAACTATATGATGACATATATATGGATATATATATATAGTTAACATGATACTATGATAAGAAAACATATCATAAAGTATATTAACAATGAACTACATATGTAAAAACAAGACTACTAACTTAATGATTTTTAAACGAGACATATATGTAACGATTATCGTTGTAAAGACATTTAATGTATATATATCATATTAAGAGATATTCATACATGATAATATCATGATAATATAATAATTTAAAATCTCATTTGATATTATAAACATTGAGTTAACAACATTTAACAAGATCGTTAACCTAAAGGTTGCAAAACAACACTTACATGTAACGACTAACGATGACTTAACGACTCAGTTAAAATGTATATACATGTAGTGTTTTAATATGTATTTATACACTTTTGAAAGACTTCAATACACTTATCAAAATACTTCTACTTAACAAAAATGCTTACAATTACATCCTCGTTCAGTTTCATCAACAATTCTACTCGTATGCACCCGTATTCGTACTCGTACAATACACAGCTTTTAGATGTATGTACTATTGGTATATACACTCCAATGATCAGCTCTTAGCAGCCCATGTGAGTCACCTAACACATGTGGGAACCATCATTTGGCAACTAGCATGAAATATCTCATAAAATTACAAAAATATGAGTAATCATTCATGACTTATTTACATGAAAACAAAATTACATATCCTTTATATCTAATCCATACACCAACGACCAAAAACACCTACAAACACTTTCATTCTTCAATTTTCTTCATCTAATTGATCTCTCTCAAGTTCTATCTTCAAGTTCTAAGTGTTCTTCATAAATTCCAAAAGTTCTAGTTTCATAAAATCAAGAATACTTTCAAGTTTGCTAGCTCACTTCCAATCTTGTAAGGTGATCATCCAACCTCAAGAAATCTTTGTTTCTTACAGTAGGTTATCATTCTAATACAAGGTAATAATCATATTCAAACTTTGGTTCAATTTCTATAACTATAACAATCTTATTTCAAGTGATGATCTTACTTGAACTTGTTTTCGTGTCATGATTTTGCTTCAAGAACTTTGAGCCATCCAAGGATCCATTGAAGCTAGATCCATTTTTCTCTTTTCCAGTAGGTTCATCCAAGGAACTTAAGGTAGTAATGATGTTCATAACATCATTCGATTCATACATATAAAGCTATCTTATTCGAAGGTTTAAACTTGTAATCACTAGAACATAGTTTAGTTAATTCTAAACTTGTTCGCAAACAAAAGTTAATCCTTCTAACTTGACTTTTAAAATCAACTAAACACATGTTCTATATCTATATGATATGCTAACTTAATGATTTAAAACCTGGAAACACGAAAAACACCGTAAAACCGGATTTACGCCGTCGTAGTAACACCGCGGGCTGTTTTGGGTTAGTTAATTAAAAACTATGATAAACTCTGATTTAAAAGTTGTTATTCTGAGAAAACGATTTTTATTATGAACATGAAACTATATCCAAAAATTATGGTTAAACTCAAAGTGGAAGTATGTTTTCTAAAATGGTCATCTAGACGTCGTTCTTTCGACTGAAATGACTACCTTTACAAAAACGACTTGTAACTTATTTTTCCGACTATAAACCTATACTTTTTCTGTTTAGATTCATAAAATAGAGTTCAATATGAAATCATAGCAATTTGATTCACTCAAAACGGATTTAAAATGAAGAAGTTATGGGTAAAACAAGATTGGATAATTTTTCTCATTTTAGCTACGTGAAAATTGGTAACAAATCTATTCCAACCATAACTTAATCAACTTGTATTGTATATTATGTAATCTTGAGATACCATAGACACGTATACAATGTTTCGACCTATCATGTCGACACATCTATATATATTTCGGAACAACCATAGACACTCTATATGTGAATGTTGGAGTTAGCTATACAGGGTTGAGGTTGATTCCAAAATATATATAGTTTGAGTTGTGATCAATACTGAGATACGTATACACTGGGTCGTGGATTGATTCAAGATAATATTTATCGATTTATTTCTGTACATCTAACTGTGGACAACTAGTTATAGGTTACTAACGAGGACAGCTGACTTAATAAACTTAAAACATCAAAATATATTAAAAGTGTTGTAAATATATTTTGAACATACTTTAATATATATGTATATATTGTTATAGGTTCGTGAATCAACAGTGGCCAAGTCTTACTTCCCGACGAAGTAAAAATCTGTGAAAGTGAGTTATAGTCCCACTTTTAAAATCTAATATTTTTGGGATGAGAATACATGCAGGTTTTATAAATGATTTACAAAATAGACACAAGTACGTGAAACTACATTCTATGGTTGAATTATCGAAATCGAATATGCCCCTTTTTATTAAGTCTGGTAATCTAAGAATTAGGGAACAGACACCCTAATTGACGCGAATCCTAAAGATAGATCTATTGGGCCTAACAAACCCCATCCAAAGTACCGGATGCTTTAGTACTTCGAAATTTATATCATATCCGAAGGGTGTCCCGGAATGATGGGGATATTCTTATATATGCATCTTGTTATTGTCGGTTACCAGGTGTTCACCATATGAATGATTTTTATCTCTATGTATGGGATGTGTATTGAAATATGAAATCTTGTGGTCTATTGTTACGATTTGATATATATAGGTTAAACCTATAACTCACCAACATTTTTGTTGACGTTTTAAGCATGTTTATTCTCAGGTGATTATTAAGAGCTTCCGCTGTCGCATACTTAAATAAGGACAAGATTTGGAGTCCATGCTTGTATGATATTGTGTAAAAACTGCATTCAAGAAACTTATTTTGTTGTAACATATTTGTATTGTAAACCATTATGTAATGGTCGTGTGTAAACAGGATATTTTAGATTATCATTATTTGATAATCTACGTAAAGCTTTTTAAACCTTTATTGATGAAATAAAGGTTATGGTTTGTTTAAAAATGAATGCAGTCTTTGAAAAACGTCTCATATAGAGGGCAAAACCTCGCAACGAAATCAATTAATATGGAACGTTTTTAATCAATAAGAACGGGACATTTCAGTTGGTATCCGAGCGTTGGTCTTAGAGAACCAGAAAATTTGCATTAGTGTGTCTTATCGAGTTTGTTAGGATGCATTAGTGAGTCTGGACTTCGACCGTGTTTTCTTTAAAAATGATTGCTTAACATTTTTGTTGGAAACTATATATTTTTAACATATGAATATTATGTGATATATTAATCTCTTAACGTGTTTGATATTATGTGATAGATGTCTACCTCTAGAACAAGTCCCATTGACTCACCTAATAATAATGAAGAGTCAAATGTAAATTGGAATGATTTGTGGACTGATTCACAAGTTCCCGAAGAGGAACCGGAAGAAGAGTCGGAACCGGAAGAAGAATCGGAACCGGAAGAAGAATCGGAACCGGATGAAGAAATAGAACCGGTGGGGGAAATAATAAAACGGTTAAGTAAAAGAAAATCCTCAACCAACCGACCAAAGTTAATTATGGTCAATGGTGTTTCCGCCAAGGAAGCAAAATATTGGGAGGATTACCAATTCTCCGATGAATCGGATTCCGACGAGAATTCCGATGATGTTATAGAAATTACCCCAACTGAATTTAAAAAGGCAAAAGAAAATAATAAGGGAAAGGGCATAAAAATAGAGAAATCTAATTCCAACCCCGATGAACTTTATATGTATCGTCAACCCCCGAAGTCCTTAAGTTGTAACAATGACCCGGGAACCTCTAAACCACCAGGTTTTTCTAAACCAATGTGGACAACGACGGCTCGTATTAGGGGAACATCATATATCCCTAGAAACTTGGCAAAACGAACCAAAACCGAAGAAGAAGAAACGAGCGAGTCGGAATAAGATAGTTGTATTCGTGTGGTGTAATATATGGAATATAGTGTTCTTATGCTTTATGATATATGTAAAAATTGCTTGTATTAATAAGTATTTTTTTTATGAATCTAACTCTTGTCTATTTTACAGTTTAAAAACACAAAATGGATAGACAACCCAATATTTTAAGAGACCTACCCGGAGACATGATTGATGAAATCTTGTCTAGAGTCGGCCAGAATTCTTCGGCACAACTATTTAAGGCGAGATCAGTTTGTAAGACATTCGAAGAACGTTCCAAGAATGTCTTGGTTTATAAGAGACTTTCGTTTGAAAGATGGGGGATATCACATTGGGAAACCCATAAGTTACGATGTGTTTACTTTGACGCATATATTGCGGGGAACCCAAATGCTATTTTACGCAACGGGTTAAGAAATTATTTTGACTCAATATATCCGAATATTGGACTTCGTGATTTAGAAAAAGCGGCTAACATGCAACATAAAGAAGCATGTTATGCTTACGGATTAGTAATGTTCGCTTCTCACCAAAGTGAGAACAAGAACATCGGGCGACAACTATTAAACAAAACGTTTCCACAAGTGACGGAGTCGGTAATTGGGGTAAGAAATGAGGTTTTTAGATTATTACGGGACTGTTGGACATTACGTAACCCTCGTCCCTTTGATGACGTTACAACACGCTGTCTTATCAACGGCCATAACGGTTATGTTGCACAAGACCAAGGATGGGAAGTAGTCCTAGTAAAACCAGAATGCATGACTTGTTTCTGGACGTATGAATTACGTGTCTTTATTGCCTTTGCCGAACGACTTGTGTACTAGCTAGAATTGTCTTCACAACTATCTTGTATCAAAGTTATTGTGTGCTATATTTCATGCTTTATGTAAAATAAGCGGTATTGTAAGTTTGTAAAATATTGTATAAAAGTTTGAACGCGAAATATTATTACAATCAGTTTTTCATATAGAATTGTAGTAGTTGAATTGTATATTAGCTACTAAGTATGAACTTAACGGGTAGGTACTACCCGAATTTAAACTTATAAAACGCTAATATGAAGAAAAAGCTTTTATAAATGAGTTCATATTATGCTACGAAATACTATTAACTACTCTTAATATTCTGTATGATTAACTTGTTCCATTTAACTATTTTGAAGGAAATGGCACCGACTACTCGACACACCGTGAATATGAATGAAGAGGAATTCCGTACTTTTCTAGCTTCAAACATAGCCGCAGTACAGGCTGCGCTACATACCAACAATAACCTTGGATCTAGCAGTACAGGAAATCGTGTAGGATGCACCTACAAAGAATTCACTGCCTGCAAACCGTTGGAATTTGATGGAACTGAAGGACCGATCGGATTGAAACGGTGGACCGAGAAGGTTGAATCGGTGTTTGCCATAAGTAAGTGTACTGAAGAGGACAAAGTGAAGTACGCTACGCATACCTTCACAGGTTCTGCGTTAACATGGTGGAATACCTATCTAGAGCAAGTGGGACAAGATGATGCGTACGCACTACCGTGGTCAGCATTCAAGCACTTGATGAACGAGAAGTACCGTCCCAGAACCGAGGTCAATAAGCTCAAGACAGAACTTAGAGGGTTACGAACCCAAGGATTTGATATTACCACGTACGAAAGACGATTCACAGAATTGTGCCTATTGTGTCCGGGAGCATTCGAAGATGAGGAAGAGAAGATCGACGCGTTTGTGAAAGGATTACCGGAAAGAATCCAAGAAGATATAAGTTCACACGAGCCCGCCTCCATACAACAGGCATGTAGAATGGCTCACAAACTAGTGAACCAGATTGAAGAAAGAATTAAAGAACATACTGCTGAAGAGGCCAATGTGAAGCACGTCAAAAGAAAGTGGGAGGAAAACGGTGATAAGAATCACCAATACAACAACAACAGCAATTACAACAATAATCGCAACAATTATCCCAACAATCGCAACATCAATCGCAACTACAACAAACGGCCCAACAACAACAACAACAACAACAACAACAACAACAACAGCAACTACAACAATCATCCCAACAACAATAATAACCGCAACAACAACAACAATCAGAAGCAACTATGCCAAAGGTGTGAAAAGAATCACTCGGGGTTCTGCACCAAATTTTGCAACAAATGTAAAAGAAATGGTCATAGCGCGGCGAAGTGTGAGGTCTACGGACCAGGGGTTAATAGAACGAAAGGAACAAATGGTGTCGGAACGAGTAATGGCGGAGCAAGTAGTGTCGGAGCAAGTTATGCCAATGTAGTTTGTTATAAATGTGGAAAACCAGGCCACATTATTAGAAATTGCCCGAACCAGGAGAACACGAATGGACAAGGCCGTGGAAGAGTTTTCAATATTAATGCGGTAGAGGCACAGGAAGACCCGGAGCTTGTTACGGGTACGTTTCTTATTGACAATAAATCTGCTTACGTTTTATTTGATTCGGGTGCGGATAGAAGCTATATGAGTAGAGATTTTTGTGCTAAATTAAGTTGTCCATTGACGCCTTTGGATAGTAAATTTTTACTCGAATTAGCAAATGGTAAATTAATTTCAGCAGATAATATATGTCGGAATCGAGAAATTAAACTGGTTAGCGAAACATTTAAGATTGATTTGATACCAGTAGAGTTAGGGAGTTTTGATGTGATAATCGGTATGGACTGGTTGAAAGAAGTGAAAGCGGAGATCGTTTGTTACAAAAATGCAATTCGCATTATACGAGAAAAAGGAAAACCCTTAATGGTGTACGGAGAAAAGGGCAACACGAAGCTACATCTTATTAGTAATTTGAAGGCACAAAAACTAATAAGAAAAGGTTGCTATGCTGTTCTAGCACACGTCGAGAAAGTACAAACTGAAGAAAAGAGCATCAATGATGTTCCCATTGCAAAAGAATTTCCCGATGTATTTCCGAAAGAATTACCGGGATTACCCCCACATCGATCCGTTGAATTTCAAATAGATCTTGTACCAGGAGCTGCACCAATAGCTCGTGCTCCTTACAGACTCGCACCCAGCGAGATGAAAGAACTGCAAAGCCAATTACAAGAACTTTTAGAGCGTGGTTTCATTCGACCAAGCACATCACCGTGGGGAGCTCCTGTTTTGTTTGTCAAGAAGAAAGATGGTACATTCAGGTTGTGTATCGACTACCGAGAGTTGAACAAACTTACCATCAAGAACCGCTACCCACTACCGAGAATCGACGACTTATTTGATCAACTACAAGGCTCGTCTGTTTATTCAAAGATTGACTTACGTTCCGGGTATCATCAAATGCGGGTGAAAGAAGATGATATTCCAAAGACTGCTTTCAGAACACGTTACGGTCATTACGAGTTTATGGTCATGCCGTTTGGTTTAACTAATGCACCAGCTGTGTTCATGGACCTTATGAACCGAGTGTGTGGACCATACCTTGACAAGTTTGTCATTGTTTTCATTGATGACATACTTATTTACTCAAAGAATGACCAAGAACACGGTGAACATTTGAGAAAGGTGTTAGAAGTATTGAGGAAGGAAGAATTGTACGCTAAGTTTTCAAAGTGTGCATTTTGGTTGGAAGAAGTTCAATTCCTCGGTCACATAGTGAACAAAGAAGGTATTAAGGTGGATCCGGCAAAGATAGAAACTGTTGAAAAGTGGGAAACCCCGAAAACTCCGAAACACATACGCCAGTTTTTAGGACTAGCTGGTTACTACAGAAGGTTCATCCAAGACTTTTCCAGAATAGCAAAACCCTTGACTGCATTAACGCATAAAGGGAAGAAATTTGAATGGAATGATGAACAAGAGAAAGCGTTTCAGTTATTGAAGAAAAAGCTAACTACGGCACCTATATTGTCATTGCCTGAAGGGAATGATGATTTTGTGATTTATTGTGACGCATCAAAGCAAGGTCTCGGTTGTGTATTAATGCAACGAACGAAGGTGATTGCTTATGCGTCTAGACAATTGAAGATTCACGAACAAAATTATACGACGCATGATTTGGAATTAGGCGCGGTTGTTTTTGCATTAAAGACTTGGAGGCACTACTTATATGGGGTCAAAAGTATTATATATACCGACCACAAAAGTCTTCAACACATATTTAATCAGAAACAACTGAATATGAGGCAGCGTAGGTGGATTGAATTATTGAATGATTACGATTTTGAGATTCGTTACCACCCGGGGAAGGCAAATGTGGTAGCTGATGCCTTGAGCAGGAAGGATAGAGAACCCATTCGAGTAAAATCTATGAATATAATGATTCATAATAACATTACTACTCAAATAAAGGAGGCGCAACAAGGAGTTTTAAAAGAGGGAAATTTAAAGGATGAAATACCCAAAGGATCGGAGAAGCATCTTAATATTCGGGAAGACGGAACCCGGTATAGGGCTGAAAGGATTTGGGTACCAAAATTTGGAGATATGAGAGAAATGGTACTTAGAGAAGCTCATAAAACCAGATACTCAATACATCCTGGAACGGGGAAGATGTACAAGGATCTCAAGAAACATTTTTGGTGGCCGGGTATGAAAGCCGATGTTGCTAAATACGTAGGAGAATGTTTGACGTGTTCTAAGGTCAAAGCTGAGCATCAGAAACCATCAGGTCTACTTCAACAACCCGAAATCCCGGAATGGAAATGGGAAAACATTACCATGGATTTCATCACTAAATTGCCAAGGACTGCAAGTGGTTTTGATACTATTTGGGTAATAGTTGATCGTCTCACCAAATCAGCACACTTCCTACCAATAAGAGAAGATGACAAGATGGAGAAGTTAGCACGACTGTATTTGAAGGAAGTCGTCTCCAGACATGGAATACCAATCTCTATTATCTCTGATAGGGATGGCAGATTTATTTCAAGATTCTGGCAGACATTACAGCAAGCATTAGGAACTCGTCTAGACATGAGTACTGCCTATCATCCACAAACTGATGGGCAGAGCGAAAGGACGATACAAACGCTTGAAGACATGCTACGAGCATGTGTTATTGATTTCGGAAACAGTTGGGATCGACATCTACCGTTAGCAGAATTTTCCTACAACAACAGCTATCATTCAAGCATTGAGATGGCGCCGTTTGAAGCACTTTATGGTAGAAAGTGCAGGTCTCCGATTTGTTGGAGTGAGGTGGGGGATAGACAGATTACGGGTCCGGAGATTATACAAGAAACTACCGAGAAGATCATCCAAATTCAACAACGGTTGAAAACCGCCCAAAGTCGACAAAAGAGCTACGCTGACATTAAAAGAAAAGATATAGAATTTGAAATTGGAGAGATGGTCATGCTTAAAGTTTCACCTTGGAAAGGCGTTGTTCGATTTGGTAAACGAGGGAAATTAAATCCAAGGTATATTGGACCATTCAAGATTATTGATCGTGTTGGACCAGTAGCTTACCGACTTGAGTTACCTCAACAACTCGCGGCTGTACATAACACTTTCCACGTCTCGAATTTGAAGAAATGTTTTGCTAAAGAAGATCTCACTATTCCGTTAGATGAAATCCAAATCAACGAAAAACTCCAATTCATCGAAGAACCCGTCAAAATAATGGATCGTGAGGTTAAAAGACTTAAGCAAAACAAGATACCAATTGTTAAGGTTCGATGGAATGCTCGTAGAGGACCCGAGTTCACCTGGGAGCGTGAAGATCAGATGAAGAAGAAATACCCGCATCTATTTCCAGAAGATTCGTCAACACCTTCAACAGCTTAAAATTTCGGGACGAAATTTATTTAACGGGTAGGTACTGTAGTGACCCGAACTTTTCCATGTTTATATATATTAATTGAGATTGATATTTACATGATTAAATGTTTCCAACATGTTAAGCAATCAAACTTGTTAAGACTTGATTAATTGAAATATGTTTCATATAGACAATTGACCACCCAAGTTGATCGGTGATTCACGAACGTTAAAACTTGTAAAAACTATATGATGACATATATATGGATATATATATATAGTTAACATGATACTATGATAAGAAAACATATCATAAAGTATATTAACAATGAACTACATATGTAAAAACAAGACTACTAACTTAATGATTTTTAAACGAGACATATATGTAACGATTATCGTTGTAAAGACATTTAATGTATATATATCATATTAAGAGATATTCATACATGATAATATCATGATAATATAATAATTTAAAATCTCATTTGATATTATAAACATTGAGTTAACAACATTTAACAAGATCGTTAACCTAAAGGTTGCAAAACAACACTTACATGTAACGACTAACGATGACTTAACGACTCAGTTAAAATGTATATACATGTAGTGTTTTAATATGTATTTATACACTTTTGAAAGACTTCAATACACTTATCAAAATACTTCTACTTAACAAAAATGCTTACAATTACATCCTCGTTCAGTTTCATCAACAATTCTACTCGTATGCACCCGTATTCGTACTCGTACAATACACAGCTTTTAGATGTATGTACTATTGGTATATACACTCCAATGATCAGCTCTTAGCAGCCCATGTGAGTCACCTAACACATGTGGGAACCATCATTTGGCAACTAGCATGAAATATCTCATAAAATTACAAAAATATGAGTAATCATTCATGACTTATTTACATGAAAACAAAATTACATATCCTTTATATCTAATCCATACACCAACGACCAAAAACACCTACAAACACTTTCATTCTTCAATTTTCTTCATCTAATTGATCTCTCTCAAGTTCTATCTTCAAGTTCTAAGTGTTCTTCATAAATTCCAAAAGTTCTAGTTTCATAAAATCAAGAATACTTTCAAGTTTGCTAGCTCACTTCCAATCTTGTAAGGTGATCATCCAACCTCAAGAAATCTTTGTTTCTTACAGTAGGTTATCATTCTAATACAAGGTAATAATCATATTCAAACTTTGGTTCAATTTCTATAACTATAACAATCTTATTTCAAGTGATGATCTTACTTGAACTTGTTTTCGTGTCATGATTTTGCTTCAAGAACTTTGAGCCATCCAAGGATCCATTGAAGCTAGATCCATTTTTCTCTTTTCCAGTAGGTTCATCCAAGGAACTTAAGGTAGTAATGATGTTCATAACATCATTCGATTCATACATATAAAGCTATCTTATTCGAAGGTTTAAACTTGTAATCACTAGAACATAGTTTAGTTAATTCTAAACTTGTTCGCAAACAAAAGTTAATCCTTCTAACTTGACTTTTAAAATCAACTAAACACATGTTCTATATCTATATGATATGCTAACTTAATGATTTAAAACCTGGAAACACGAAAAACACCGTAAAACCGGATTTACGCCGTCGTAGTAACACCGCGGGCTGTTTTGGGTTAGTTAATTAAAAACTATGATAAACTCTGATTTAAAAGTTGTTATTCTGAGAAAACGATTTTTATTATGAACATGAAACTATATCCAAAAATTATGGTTAAACTCAAAGTGGAAGTATGTTTTCTAAAATGGTCATCTAGACGTCGTTCTTTCGACTGAAATGACTACCTTTACAAAAACGACTTGTAACTTATTTTTCCGACTATAAACCTATACTTTTTCTGTTTAGATTCATAAAATAGAGTTCAATATGAAATCATAGCAATTTGATTCACTCAAAACGGATTTAAAATGAAGAAGTTATGGGTAAAACAAGATTGGATAATTTTTCTCATTTTAGCTACGTGAAAATTGGTAACAAATCTATTCCAACCATAACTTAATCAACTTGTATTGTATATTATGTAATCTTGAGATACCATAGACACGTATACAATGTTTCGACCTATCATGTCGACACATCTATATATATTTCGGAACAACCATAGACACTCTATATGTGAATGTTGGAGTTAGCTATACAGGGTTGAGGTTGATTCCAAAATATATATAGTTTGAGTTGTGATCAATACTGAGATACGTATACACTGGGTCGTGGATTGATTCAAGATAATATTTATCGATTTATTTCTGTACATCTAACTGTGGACAACTAGTTATAGGTTACTAACGAGGACAGCTGACTTAATAAACTTAAAACATCAAAATATATTAAAAGTGTTGTAAATATATTTTGAACATACTTTAATATATATGTATATATTGTTATAGGTTCGTGAATCAACAGTGGCCAAGTCTTACTTCCCGACGAAGTAAAAATCTGTGAAAGTGAGTTATAGTCCCACTTTTAAAATCTAATATTTTTGGGATGAGAATACATGCAGGTTTTATAAATGATTTACAAAATAGACACAAGTACGTGAAACTACATTCTATGGTTGAATTATCGAAATCGAATATGCCCCTTTTTATTAAGTCTGGTAATCTAAGAATTAGGGAACAGACACCCTAATTGACGCGAATCCTAAAGATAGATCTATTGGGCCTAACAAACCCCATCCAAAGTACCGGATGCTTTAGTACTTCGAAATTTATATCATATCCGAAGGGTGTCCCGGAATGATGGGGATATTCTTATATATGCATCTTGTTATTGTCGGTTACCAGGTGTTCACCATATGAATGATTTTTATCTCTATGTATGGGATGTGTATTGAAATATGAAATCTTGTGGTCTATTGTTACGATTTGATATATATAGGTTAAACCTATAACTCACCAACATTTTTGTTGACGTTTTAAGCATGTTTATTCTCAGGTGATTATTAAGAGCTTCCGCTGTCGCATACTTAAATAAGGACAAGATTTGGAGTCCATGCTTGTATGATATTGTGTAAAAACTGCATTCAAGAAACTTATTTTGTTGTAACATATTTGTATTGTAAACCATTATGTAATGGTCGTGTGTAAACAGGATATTTTAGATTATCATTATTTGATAATCTACGTAAAGCTTTTTAAACCTTTATTGATGAAATAAAGGTTATGGTTTGTTTAAAAATGAATGCAGTCTTTGAAAAACGTCTCATATAGAGGGCAAAACCTCGCAACGAAATCAATTAATATGGAACGTTTTTAATCAATAAGAACGGGACATTTCAATATGTATGTATATAATTAAGTTAACAAGTTTAGCTTTACTTATTTTGGTTGGCACATACTAAGTGATACCTTCAAATTCTTTAAAAATCGCTCCTTTGATGAGTGTTTAACTAAAGTCAAATGGTTTTGTGCAAAATAGTACACGTTGTACATACTTCTAAATTTACTAAGAACTTCGTTCCATTTATGTTGTCACATCAAACATTTAAAGGTTTTTCAAAACTTCCTTGGTTGATTTTATTAAAGGTTTTCATATTAGACTATACCATGTATGGACCACACTTCTTCTCGCCCTCCGTTAGGGATGAAACTTACTATTAAGATCTTGGGTTAAAGCCAAAAATAGGCTACAAACTTACACAAATGTACCGATGTCGCCCACAAACTCATTTCCGTCCTACTGTCGCCTACAAACTTTCAAAAAATGTGCTAATATCAACATTTTGGCGTTTTGACCTGTTACATAGTAATTTTGACCTGCTAATTTTTTTTTTTTAAGAGTTAAGATCCAATCCACGAACGACACGTGTCAATTTTGACCTGTTTAGCCGGTAGCAAGTCATTTTTGTTTACATTGGTACACTTTTTGAAAGTTTTTGTTTACATTGGTACACTTTTTGAAAGTTTGTAGGTGACAGTAGGACGGAAATGAGTTTGTGGGCGATATTGGTACATTTGTGTAAGTTTGTAGCCTATTTTTGGCTTTAACCCTAAGATATTTGTTAAAAACCCTTGAGCCACTTTGAATGGCAGTTTTATAAAAATTATTAAGAAGTCTTTGCGCTCATGAAATGTTCCCTTAAGGTTAGACTTGGCAAAATCGCGGGCCGATAAATCAGTTTTCTGATGTACACTCAATGGTTACCCTATCGTAGGGAAAGCAATAGGCGGGTTTCTACTCTCAATGTTTCACGGCTAAATCGCAACACCCTCGTAAACGTCATCTCTATGAATCAGTAGGTTGAGGTACAAGGAATCGTTTTTGAGATTCTTTTCACTTAGAGTAAACCGTTCTTTATGACCAAGGGTTTACATATCCTCTCATCCGCGCATCCACTTAAGTATAAGGACAAATTCAGGATGAACCGCTCAGATAGTTCACTCTCGTTCAAAGATCACACCTTTCGTGCGATTTTCTTTCAGAATTGTAGTGTAAGATACTTTAGGAATCTATGAATCTTGTTATCCTCTTGGAAGGGGACTGCTTAAAACATTTACGGCACTGATGTGGATACTCTACATGTTTCTTCCTCCGTTAGTTACAACTATATGTTGTTCTAGTTAATATTAACCCTAACTTCAACATGTAACTGAAAGGATAAAATTACATTATGGAACTGTGCTTACATTCCATCCAAGGATAAGTTCACACGCAGTATGTTGAGATCGCCATGTTTTCCATTCTACCTGTCAGCTTTGTATTGCGATATAAGCGCTCAATGTTTTAGATGAGTTTAGAAACATTCATGATGTATTTCATGCATCCGGCTTACTAAAGATGCCTGTAGGGCTAAAACATTATCTTTCCTTTTGTAGATATATATTCGGATGACATATTCATATTAGCAAGAAACAAAATCAATTTGTTGATCTCTTACGACAAGAGACTTAATTAATGTCATATACCTATTCTTACTTTTATACGCCCAAATACCTTTCGAGGTAAATAACTCATTTCTGAGCTTACGAGTCTCACGGAACCTTGATACGCTACTTCTTATTTAAATACGGTACCATTTTTAGTCACTCCTCAATTTCGGGACGAAATTTCCATTAACAGGTGGGTAATGTAACGACCCAACTTTTTCGACTTGCTTTTATGCCTTGTGTTTTTGCGAAACTGCGTATTTGTGTGTACTGTGCTACTTTATACTCTGGAATCTTAATATACATGGTTTACTTTCATTTATACATTAAAACATGCCTTAGAGTACGTATGCTACTTAACTTGATCACCGAAAGCCTTTATGACCGTTAGTGTCACTTGACGTTTCGAATAAACCGCGAACTGCGCACACGTTTAACTTTTGTCGTAATCAAAATATTATGACTACGAAATATTAATTATTATTTTATAATAATAAATACTTGGGTTTATGGATGCTTAATTATGCGTAGTAATTTAATTATGCTTACTAGTTAGTCTTGTTGGACTTTCTACCTTATTGGACTTAAGCCCACTCTACTCTAGCTAGTAGCCCATTTATTTAGCCCACTTATTAATTACTAGTGACCCAATAATAAGTAAGACAAATTCTCATTTATTAGAGGGAACATGCTAGCATTTATGTCAAGTATTATCCTTAATGTTGCATGAGATCCTAACATAAGCATCAACTTTAGACAACCATTAACCAAAAAGCAAACTTTTGTCCCTCTTGTCCCCCCTCCAAATTTTTGGCCAACTCACCCCACCCTCACCCCATTTACCTATAAATACCACCCTTATTCCATCTATTTTATACTTGCTTTCATTTGTTATTCACACACTCACTCTCTAATTCTCTCTAGTTCTTTCTCTCTCTAAAAGTGTAAGTATTTTGAATTTTTTTTCTTCTTCTTCCCTTCTCACACACAAATTCATCATCATCATCTAAGGGTCTTGCTTTTTAGCTTTGATCTTGATTTCATCTTGTAGATTCAAACATGGATTTGAATCCTTTAAGAACATGGAAGAATCAAGCTTTCTAGCTTTGATTCTTCACCCACTTTGTAGATATATATTTTTTTAAACTTTAATCTTGTTATTTTGTTATAAAGATTCAAACTTGTGTTTGTAATCTTCATATAAATTAAAGATCTAAGCTTTATGCTTCAAGATCTTCAAGAACAATCAAGATACAAGCTTTCTAGCTTGGATCTTCATATCTTTTGTTGGATCTAAGTTTTCTAACTTATGATCTCATTATTTTGTTAAAAAGATCAAAACTTGTGTTTATGGTCTTCATATAACTTAAAGATCTAAGCTTTATGCTTCAAGTTCTTCAAGAACACCAAAGGTTCAAGCTTTCTAGCTTTGTAACCTTGCAACTTGTGTGAAAAGGATCCAATCTCTCTAGCTTAGGGTTCCATCACCTCATTTGACTTAGATTATGTTCATACTTGTTGATTGATGTAAAGTTTGTAGCTTTATTTGTAAATGGAACTTGTAATTGTGTTAAGACTAAGGATATGATGTAACTTTGGTTCATCATCCATCTAAGACTCTTAATTGAGTTGTGTTCTTAATTGGTCTTAACTTATTGTGTGTTGATGGTGGAATCTTAGTCAAGGTGATGCTAACCCATCAACGAGTTGTACACTTGAAGCTACAAGCATCAAGGATGAGAACCGTGATGATCATCAAGCACTAAGAACCCCACCGGAGCACATGTTTACTGTTTTTTGGGATCTGATCAGTAACCTGGGCTACTGTAAAGTTGATTTTCAGTTATTTCGGTTCGAGTAGATGATTTTCTGTTTAGGCCTCGTCTTAATCCGAGTTACGGTTTAGGATTTATGGCCCTCCGAAAGTCACTACGCCCTTGTAACGTTGTGCTGAAATTTCTGACCTACTAGCACTTAAACCGTCGCCACGGTCAAACAAAGATGAGTTAGGTTCTGAAAATTGGTCAGAGGTTAGGGAAATCATATACGGAGCCATAGCCACTGACTATGCGTCTTTTCGATTTACGTAGAGGTCGTAACATCTGACCCAAGTCAGCCTATTGTTTCGATCTCTATTCCTGTCAAACTTACTTAGCTTTTATGATGATGAATGATGATGATGATGACACTTAAACTTATTTTATGCACTATTAGAACTTATAAAGACAACCTACTGACCTAGTAACCTTTGATTTAGGTTGACGACCTTTCGGATCGACTTACTACTTGCACACTTTCGTATCGACTTGTATTGCTTATTCACTGTGAGTTATAGCATCCCTTTTTACTTATACTATTTTTGGGACTGAGAATACATGCGCCTTTTTATGTTTTACTTATTTGACACGAGTACTTAAACTTTACATATGTGTGGGTTATATAACGGCATAAACTTTTCCCTTAGCACGGTAACGTTTAACTATTGGTTTTTGAACCGGAAGACGCGAATCTTAGATATGGATCCATAGGGTTTGACATCCCCACTCGGGCTAGTCACGCTAGAATTTAACGGGTGTTTAATACTTCGAGGACATACGCACTCGCCAGGTGTACTTTCAGGGGGTGATATTTATATTTACGTTAAGTCTAGTTACCATGTGCCCACGGTTATACATATACTTTTCATACTGTTTTGAAACATTGAAATCTCGTGGTCAATCTTGCATTATTGTTACAACTTAAACTATAGCTCACCAACATTATTGTTGACGTTTTTAAGCATGTTTTCTCAGGTGCTTAGAGGTTTGTTGCTTCCGCTGTTTAGACTTGCTGTCTTGGTGTTTAGATTTGCTGTTAAGGACCTGCTATGCTAGAATTCCACTGCATAATCTTAGAGATGTCTCAATCATGGAACTTTTCTTTTGCATTCGTAGTTTATGTTATTTTCAAATAATGACTTTGTAACGACCTTTGTGTCACGTTATCTTTTGTAAACGCTATCTTTTATGAATGCAAAACTAGTTTTCAAATAGCATGTAGTACTTGACCGTGTAAAGATCCTGTTGTTGACGAATCGTACACGATGGTTTTGTACGGGGCATCACAGTATCAGAGCGGTGGTCTTAGCGAACCAGGTCTTGCATTAGTGTGTCTAACTGATAGTTGTTAAGATGCATTAGTGAGTCTGGACTACGACCGTGTCTGTATGTCAAAAGTTTTGCTTATCATTTCTTGTCGAAAATTACCTGCTTATCATTCTTAGGGAATCACTTGCTTATCATTCTTAATCTAGACATATCTTACTGCCTGGATTGCATGAATAGTGTACAGACAAAAATTCATATCTTAGCGTATATGTTACTATAGACTTCGCCTGACAGCTTCCGTAGATTCCTCCGTAACTTATGGGATTTTAGTATTATATATGCATATGTAAATTATGTATTGCAGGATACTAATCTATATCCTATAATCTAATTCATATCGAAAATCCTCCATCTGATCGTACGAGTTGGATCTCTCAACCAGTTCGAATTCCTCGGATTCCGACAGCTATTCCGATATGGATGTTCACCTAAGCTCCGGAAGCAGCGTCACCGGAATGAATCAACCAATTAACCATCCCCAATTCATCTGATGGGTTCGTAGTTGACTTAATCAATGGAGACGCGAAGAAGGCGATCCCTTCCACCAACCGAATTCACCTCTTGGTGATGAACCTGAAGCACTTACCGACGAACCTATCCGAAACACCATTTTCAGCCTCATTTCTAGAGTAGCTCGACACGATTATATACTATCTCAAATTCTAGATCTTATTCATCCGCTCGTTCCGACCGTCAATCATTCCGGGGTAATAGAAGAAGTCAACAAACTTCGCGCTCGAGTAATTAATTTGGAGAATATGGTGCAAAACTTACCAGCTTCAGCAACATCACCGGCACCAACAGTACCACCAACAACCCAAGTTTCAACATCACACGCCTCAACATCTCATTCTGTACCTCGAGTGTAATCATCGTTCTACGTATCGTTCTACATCAATTATCTTCGTTCTTCATAGAGACTATGTAATCTCTAATGTTTTAGAGATTATATATTCTAGTTCTAACGGTAAATCAAATGAGGTTAATATCATATTAACTCATTAAATCCATGATTACATCTGAAGAAAATATATATGTAAGTATATTTTCATAAAGATTGTAATTAAAAATTCTTTTGTAAAAACTGTTAATGGTGAAAATATTTTAACGGGTAGGTAATACCCGTGGAATATTCAGATTTCACATTAATAAGTTACAATGTACATTCTTTGAAGCTGATTCAACAGTCGTTTACTATCCTACTTACATCCACCGATATACAAATTATTTCACCACAGAATAATCATTTTCATCCAATTTCATATTTGGATTTTGATTTATCAGAATTCAACAAGTGGCATAATAAAGAAAAACATTGGACAAAATAAAATTTGTTAGAAACAAACGAATTAACTATGAGAAAAATTTTGTTAAGAATCCACGCTAACTGTTTCCAGCTAACTGTTCCTAGCAAACTGATTACATTTTATTTATCGCAGTTTATTTATCGCAATTTAATTATCGCAATTTTATTTATCGTCATTTAATTTCTGTTATTTACTTTACGCACTTTATTTATCGTCATATAATTTCTGTTATTTACTTTACGCACTTTATTTATCGTCATTTAATTTCTATTATTTATTTCATGCACTTTAAATATTGGGACACGTATACAAGGTTTTGACATATCATATCGATGCATCTATATATATTATTTGGAATAACCATAGACACTCTATATACAGTAATGCTTGAGTTAGCTATACAGGGTTGAGGTTGATTCTAAAATAATATATATACTTTGAGTTGTGATCGAGTCTGAGACATGTACACGGGTCACGATACGTATTAATTAATTCAAATATTATATATTAAGCTATATATGAATTATTGGACTGTTAACTGTGGACTATCAACTATGGACTACTAACATTGGACAATTAAAATGAATTAAAATACTGATTATAACATATGAAACTAAACAATTCTTCAAGTTTGCCACTTGATTTCATCTTAAACCTCATTTGTATCTTGACGATTTCAATCTGCGTTCAAACCTTTCATGATTCTTGAAAACACCTCCATCGAAAGGTTGAACTAACCGCACTTCATCTACGGAAGAAAAGATTTATGCATATAGTTATGCACCTGAAAAAAACACTCAGAACTGGAATAAACATTTAACACGTATCTGTGCTAGCTCCTTTGGCATTACTATTACCGAAAATAACATTACAATTCTCTTTCCAAATTAGCCAATTTTGTCACAGCTCCAGCAAGTCAACTTCGACTTTTCAGTCGGACTAACCTTATTATGACCTTGATATATACATTGTCTTTTCGCCTTCGTTACCGGAGAATCGTTTATATCCCACCACATTAGCAATAAACTTACCAGTAACTTCATTGATCTTTGACTTTTTGAAAAGTTATTATATTCATTGGAACCTTATCACTTACTCATCTGCGTCTTGTAACGATAATTGCCATACCAATTACCGGGAATTAGCAATTAGTATTTTGAATCTCACAGCATTTCTACATCAACGGTTATATGTATACATATAACATTTATCTCCTAGAATTACGATCTTCAATTCTGAAATTTTGAAAAGCACCCAGCTTACGAATAAGTACATTTAACTTTGAAAAAGCTAAATGAAGCAGCAGAAACTGTAGACAACCGTAAACAACCTTAATCGTCGGAAGTTTGATGATAAAGAATAGTATGTTGGAAAAGCTCAGAAATGTTGGAACTGGAAAACATATTGAGCTAAACTTGAAGGAGACCAAGGACAAATACAAGGACCATACTATATATTCAAAGAATCCAGGTAATTCTGGATCCGATAAAACCTTCAACGAATATCTTGCTCCGTACTCATGTTAAAATCTTGCGGAAAATCTTTCTTCATCAATCATCGAACTTAGAAATTCCAAAATATCATCATAAATATATTCGATATTTCTGAAGATATTTTGATAAATATTCTCGTCTGAAATTATTTATCTCTTCGTGCTATCTATATTACATCATAAAGGAAACTACTTTAGCTTCTAAATTTCTTTAAAATTTGAGTTTGGATTATGAATGTTTTTGAAGTAGTGTTTGTAGTGACCCGTCCTAATCCATCTGGACGAAGTCTTCAACAGTTGGTCCCATTGCGAGGTTCTGACCTCTATATGCCATGAACGACTCCATGTAATATGAGCAAATGCACAGCGGAAGATTTCTTTCATACCTGAGAATAAACATGCTTTAAAGTGTCAACCAAAAGGTTGGTGAGTTCATAAGTTTATCATAAAATAATAAAATTCATTATTTTGATAGACCACAAGATTTAAATGCTGCATGGTACAAATGGGCCCGAATCCTACACCCACCTGTAATGTACATGCGATATCTTTTAAATACAGTACACCTTTCTCGTGTACGAAATTATCTTTCATAAATCTTAGTAACCGTACACATATCTCGTGCACAAAAAAATAGCATACACATAACCTGTGTATAAAATCATTCTCTCGATACATAACATTCACTTTTCATTGCTTTCATAGCTTGGCTTGGTAACCGACCTTAACATATAATGCGCATAATAATATCCCCAAAACAGAACATCTCGTCTGTATAATAATCATATAAACTTCGATGTACTAAACACCACGCCCACTAGCCCTTCCGTCTAGTGAACATTCTGGGTGGGGGTGTTAAACCCGGTAGCTACCTTTAGGATTCACGTCAATTAGGCGTGCACTAATTCTCAAAATTAGTGATGTTCCCTAATTCTTAGGTTACCAAGCAATAATAATCAGGGGAAAAATATTCATATCAATTGTGGCAATTATCACGTCCACATAATTCAATGGTGGAAATTATCACGTCCACATAATTCATTCGAGGAATGTTTTGCTTGTGTCTATCTCGTCAAACATTTATAAAAGCATTTCTTGTATTTGCAGTTCAAAATGTATTTCAAAAGCATTTAATAAAGCAGTTGTAAAAGTAGCGCATGTATTCTCTGTCCCAAAAATGTAAAGAGTAAAAGGGAATCAAATGAACTCACCATACGATATTTTGTAGTAAAAATATGCATACGACGGAACTGAACAATGCAAGGTTGGCCTCGGATTCACGAACCTATATCAAGTATATATATTAACACATATAATCACATAATTTCTTCTATATAATTTTATGTATATTATGAAATGTCCCGTTCTTATTGATTAAAAACGTTCCATATAATTGATTTCGTTGCGAGGTTTTGACCTCTATATGAGACGTTTTTCAAAGACTGCATTCATTTTTAAAACAAACCATAACCTTTATTTCATAAATAAAGGTTTAAAAAAACTTTACGTAGATTATCAAATAATGATAATCTAAAATATCATGTTTACACACGACCATTACATAATGGTTTACAATACAAATATGTTACATCGAAATCAGTTTCTTGAATGCAGTTTTTACACAATATCATACAAACATGGACTCCAAATCTTGTCCTTATTTTAGTATGCAACAGCGGAAGCTCTTAATATTCACCTGAGAATAAACATGCTTTAAACGTCAACAAAAATGTTGGTGAGTTATAGGTTTAACCTATATATATCAAATCGTAACAATAGACCACAAGATTTCATATTTCAATACACATCCCATACATAGAGATAAAAATCATTCATATGGTGAACACCTGGTAACCGACATTAACAAGATGCATATATAAGAATATCCCCATCATTCCGGGACACCCTTCGGATATGATATAAATTTCGAAGTACTAAAGCATCCGGTACTTTGGATGGGGTTTGTTAGGCCCAATAGATCTATCTTTAGGATTCGCGTCAATTAGGGTGTCTGTTCCCTAATTCTTAGATTACCAGACTTAATAAAAAGGGGCATATTCGATTTCGATAATTCAACCATAGAATGTAGTTTCACGTACTTGTGTCTATTTTGTAAATCATTTATAAAACCTGCATGTATTCTCATCCCAAAAATATTAGATTTTAAAAGTGGGACTATAACTCACTTTCACAGATTTTTACTTCGTCGGGAAGTAAGACTTGGCCACTGGTTGATTCACGAACCTATAACAATATATACATATATATCAAAGTATGTTCAAAATATATTTACAACACTTTTAATATATTTTGATGTTTTAAGTTTATTAAGTCAGCTGTCCTCGTTAGTAACCTACAACTAGTTGTCCACAGTTAGATGTACAGAAATAAATCGATAAATATTATCTTGAATCAATCCACGACCCAGTGTATACGTATCTCAGTATTGATCACAACTCAAACTATATATATTTTGGAATCAACCTCAACCCTGTATAGCTAACTCCAACATTCACATATAGAGTGTCTATGGTTGTTCCGAAATATATATAGATGTGTCGACATGATAGGTCGAAACATTGTATACGTGTCTATGGTATCTCAAGATTACATAATATACAATACAAGTTGATTAAATTATGGTTGGAATAGATTTGTTACCAATTTTCACGTAGCTAAAATGAGAAAAATTATCCAATCTTGTTTTACCCATAACTTCTTCATTTTAAATCCGTTTTGAGTGAATCAAATTGCTATGGTTTCATATTGAACTCTATTTTATGAATCTAAACAGAAAAAGTATAGGTTTATAGTCGGAAAAATAAGTTACAAGTCATTTTTGTAAAGGTAGCCATTTCAGTCGAAAGAACGACGTCTAGATGACCATTTTAGAAAACATACTTCCACTTTGAGTTTAACCATAATTTTTGGATATAGTTTCATGTTCATAATAAAAATCATTTTCTCATAATAACAACTTTTAAATCAAATTTTATCATAGTTTTTAATTAACTAACCCAAAACAGCCCGCGGTGTTACTACGACGGCGTAAATCCGGTTTTACGGTGTTTTTCGTGTTTCCAGGTTTTAAATCATTAAGTTAGCATATCATATAGATATAGAACATGTGTTTAGTTGATTTTAAAAGTCAAGTTAGAAGGATTAACTTTTGTTTGCGAACAAGTTTAGAATTAACTAAACTATGTTCTAGTGATTACAAGTTTAAACCTTCGAATAAGATAGCTTTATATGTATGAATAGAATGATGTTATGAACATCATTACTACCTTAATTTCCTTGGATAAACCTACTGGAAAAGAGAAAAATGGATCTAGCTTCAATGGATCCTTGGATGGCTCGAAGTTCTTGAAGCAGAATCATGACACGAAAACAAGTTCAAGTAAGATCATCACTTGAAATAAGATTGTTATAGTTATAGAAATTGAACCAAAGTTTGAATATGATTATTACCTTGTATTAGAATGATAACCTACTGTAAGAAACAAAGATTTCTTGAGGTTGGATGATCACCTTACAAGATTGGAAGTGAGCTAGCAAACTTGAAAGTATTCTTGATTTTATGAAACTAGAACTTTTGGAATTTATGAAGAACACTTAGAACTTGAAGATAGAACTTGAGAGAGATCAATTAGATGAAGAAAATTGAAGAATGAAAGTGTTTGTAGGTGTTTTTGGTCGTTGGTGTATGGATTAGATATAAAGGATATGTAATTTTGTTTTCATGTAAATAAGTCATGAATGATTACTCATATTTTTGTAATTTTATGAGATATTTCATGCTAGTTGCCAAATGATGGTTCCCACATGTGTTAGGTGACTCACATGGGCTGCTAAGAGCTGATCATTGGAGTGTATATACCAATAGTACATACATCTAAAAGCTGTGTATTGTACGAGTACGAATACGGGTGCATACGAGTAGAATTGTTGATGAAACTGAACGAGGATGTAATTGTAAGCATTTTTGTTAAGTAGAAGTATTTTGATAAGTGTATTGAAGTCTTTCAAAAGTGTATAAATACATATTAAAACACTACATGTATATACATTTTAACTGAGTCGTTAAGTCATCGTTAGTCGTTACATGTA